>NW_028248651.1:0-61572 GCF_964263255.1 Lissotriton vulgaris
TTGACTATTTGTAATGTAACATATGTTTTTACTAAAGACACGGGACGAGTGAAGAGTGATATTTTTATATTGTGTTTGATTCCTTGTGAAACACGCACCACCTGGCATGCAGTTAATGTCAGTTTGCGAGCAATCTCGCCGCTGCTATCACTGGCCAAAGGCAGTGTCCCTGTAGACTCCACCTTGGAGAGGACGACCCATCTGTCCACTTGAAGGAAACTGTGGTATGAGAAGTTTAAAGTTATCATTTGGGACATATTTTACTGCAGACCCACATGTACAAGATCTCATAGCCCTAGCTTAACTTGCAAGAAGATTTTGTTACTGTGAGCAGTTATGTACTGGTTTCCAAATTCTAATATATGCTCACCAACCAACCCCCCATTTAAATGATATACTTTATTGCTGTCCCAATATTTTGATTCCATTTTGTGTGTGTTTTGTTTCAGAAGTTGCTCTTGTATTTGATTCTTTGGTGACTGAAGATGGATTGGATGCTGCCTGACCTCTGTGGGTCCAGCCCCTCAGATCCGTTTCCAATCTGGGAGCATGGGAGCATCGGACACTGCTTCAACCTGCTGGTCCTGAATGCCCTGCCACACATTCTGCTAGCTCTAACTAGTGTCTGCTATCTGGGCACTCCTAGGTAAGTATACACTTGATACTGCAGATGTGTACCATGCATAGGTCCCTCCTATTTCTGTCCTGCTCTCTCTAGGCCCTCCATTCATTTCTCTCTTTCTTCGTTCCCCTCTCCAATCATCTCTCTCCTTTGATTAATTCCCTGTCTCTTTTCTGGTCTCTTTACCTGCCATGTCACTTACCTGATCGAGAGTGATGCCTTTTGCATTTAAGACAACTCATGATTAGGGAGAGCTACGGGTGTGGAAGGAGATGGGCCAGCAAGTTCCTTGAGAATCTGGAGGAGTTCTTTTTGATGATGTAGACCAGGACATAACTCAAGAACTATTTATTTTTAAACTTCACAGATTCAAGCTTTTAGTCTTCCTCAATCTCTTCTTCATTTAATTTGTGTTCATTACTTTTGGTCAGTTAACTTCGTACTGTACACCTTTATGTAGATAAATACATTTCATATTCCCTAACATTATTCATTGTTGATTGTAGATTTTCCGGATCTGAACAACGTCCCAGACCTGCTTGGAAGTGCCGTATCACCGTGTCTTTTCTCTTCGCTGCTCTCACCATCACCAGTATCACCCCAATGGCTTTATTACTACAGCACGGAACAACTGCCTTGGAAGTACTGATAGGTGGAATCTCCGCATTGGCCTGGATTACTCACGGCCTATCCCTATTCATGCTCCACAGAACAGCAAATTGCTTCACAAGAGGCCCCTTGGCCTTGGGAGTCATGGTACTCCTTCCGGTGCCATCCCTGGTCATTACATTTGTCTGGTATATTCGTAATGGATCAGCTTCATACCCCATGCAGCCTGGACCCATTTTGAAACTTATTGTCATAGGCCTCCAGCTCGCCTGTATTGCCACCTACCTCATTGCCTTTGTAGCTCCCATTCCCACTGATCAAGATTTTGTCTCCTGCAACAACCCCTCACAGTGCACCCCTCATCTCATTGATTCAGAGGATCTAGTGCCCGTTTGGCAGAAGACTGATGAAAATAATGAGAGTTGGCTTTCACGTTTGTTCTTCCTCTGGATGACTCCTTTGCTGAAACGTGGATACAAAAAAGGTCTGAAGAAGCCTGAAGATGTCTATCATTTACCATACACTCTAAAAACGCAAACAATCCGCAAACATTTCAATGCCTGCTGGCAAAAACAAAATGCCACTATGAAGGAGGTACCCGGTTTTCCAAACCAAGAATGCAGCCTCAAACTTCTCAGTCCCACAAATGACGCCAGTGGGAGTGGTCTTCCTCATGGTACTACAAACATCCAGAAGGAGGTACGGCTGTTTTCTGTACTTAACTCAAGCTTTGGCCTGAGGTATTACTCTCTGGGGATTGTCAGGCTGTTGGCCAGCATCATGGCCTTTGGAGGACCTCTTTTGCTCAGTCGCTTTGTGACTTTTATAGAAACCCCCCAGGAACCTTTGACCTATGGAATCCTCTACGCCTTCGGGCTCTTTGCAAGTTCCTTTCTTGGTGCCCTATTACGAAATAAATTTGTCTATGAAGCACACAAAGTGAAGCTGATGGTCAGAGCTGTAGCTGTCTCCACCATCTACCGGAAAGCGGTTCGAGCGAATAGCAGTAGACTGTCTCACTTCTCAACGGGTGAAGTTGTTAACTTCATCAGCTCTGACTCTGAGCAGCTGGCTGACGTTTGCCTTGCCTTTCATGAAGTCTGGGCCTTGCCAACCGAGTTTGCTATCACTTTCTGTCTGCTGTACCATATTGTAGGGCTGGCATCTCTGGCGGGCCTGGGACTCATACTGATTCTCGTGCCAGTAAACAAGTGGATTGCCTCCCGTGCCATGAAAAATGACTTCAGCCTGATGAAGCACAAGGACACACGTCTTAAGGTAAAATGGTTTTCTAGGTACTGATTTACTCCTGGGCCTGCACTGCAGTACTGTATAAAACTAGATCAATTAGTAGGATATCCCTGCAAATAATACACCTAGTCAATCACTTTTCTTATTCTTGTTTCTACAATGAGAAACCAAATTTTGCAGTAAAAAAGGTACTCAGTAGTCCATGGATGTGTGTGGAGTCCTTTGCATGCTTCTCTTATCAATGGGCCAGGTATAATCTAGATAGCAGAACTGGTAGCCCTTACATGGAGGTTTAACGGCTGCCAACTATCAAGAGGTGTGACTCCCAGTATACACAAATGACGCCATTGGGAGTGGACTTCCTCATAGTACTACATACAAAAAGGGGCCTTAGAAAGCCTTCATGGTACAAACTATTTTGGTGATGGTAATCACACTTGTAGTCCTTTTGAGCTTAACATAAACTCCCTTTTGTTTGAAAAATCATCCAAGACTTTAATCAATTTCTTCACACTCTAGAAGTTAAATGGGCTTGAGCTCCATAGATACAAGTGCTGTAGTGGATTTTGGGATTGTATGTTCATCAGGGGATGGTAGTTTAATAACAGGGGCGTAACAAAACCTGATGAGGCACCCCTGCAAAGTACATGGAGGGGGCCCCCCACTCAGGGCTGAGGGAGCTATGAAGTGGCAAGAAAGAGGCATGTGAAAACTGGATGCACGGGCTTAGAAATGTACTGTTTTTTCGTCAATCTTTCCTTACTCTCTAAAAGTAGTCTAAAAATTCTCATTAGTATAGATTTCACCAGCCAATGTCTTATGTTTTTAATCCGGAGTTTTAACACCGGCTTTTGTGTTTCTCTAGACCTTTTTGTATTTCTTTAGACCAAGGACTCTTAACATATGATATCTTTTAGTATCGATGACAAACAAGTGACTCTGACTCCAGCATCTTTTAGCCCTCATTGCTTATGTAGCATTTCCTTTATGTTGATTGTGCACATGTGTATGTTTTATTGTCTTTGTATGATATGCGTGTGATGTAAAGCGCTCTGTCACCCTACATGATTAGAAGCGCCCGTTGGCCTTAATGGAATCACAGGTAGTGACATTATTTGACCTTTGATTCTGACTTTTAGCAGGAGATTGTCACATGACCTTAAGCCTGGTGACATCACAATAAGTGACATTACTGAAGTTCCATTATTGCTGCATACACATCTATTTGAGATACCACAAATATGGGTGGGGGCTTGATCTTTGAAAGTTATGGGGCATAATATTAGGACTGAATTGTAGTGAGCGCGCAAAGCAAGTGAGACAGACCTAGGAGAGTTCGGGGACCTGCCCCTGAAAATCTATTTAAACAATAGGGGTCAAACAGTGCATTTTAAAGGATAACTTTCACATAACGTTGCTACAAAGCCATAGTCTCTGAAAGGACACTTTAAATATTTAAGTCCTCGAATGCTGTGCCAAGCCAATGGAACCAGACACTCCCCAGGAGTTGACACTATTTTTTCAAATTATGTAATGGCTGGCCCCACATATAAAAAAATGCCTCCATTGTGCCGGGGCCAGTATTTTGTCATGGATGGCCTCATAGGCCAACAATTACAAACAATATATCGGAGCCAGAATTTTTGCTATTAATGTCATTCATATACAATGAGTGACACTTACGTCAACAATTTCCCCAGTATGTCAGTGCCAGCATTTGGTAATGGTTCCTCCTTTCATGCACTCCCATTGCACTCACTCATGACAATAATTACCTCTAAAGTGACAGTGCCAGCATTTTGGCATAGATGCTCCCATGCCAAGAATCTCTGCAACTAGGTCAGCTATAGCATTTTTCCACAAGTGCCCTAAATGCCACCAATGACCTCTCGAATGCCAGTGCCAGTACTTTATCATTATGTCACGAGCTACCTTCAGAACCAATTACCTCTATTGTGACCAAGGCCCGAACTACCTCAACAACCGAATCAACTTCTACGCTCCCAAACGCCACCTCCGATCCGCCAGCCACGCCCTCGCCGCCGTCCCACGCATCCGCAGAGCCACTACAGGAGGAAGATCCTTCTCCTACCTGGCCGCCAAGACCTGGAACTCCCTACCGGCCGACCTGCGCCTGACCCAAGACCACCTCTCCTTCAGGAAGAAGCTCAAGACCTGGCTGTTCGAGCAGTAGCGGCACCCCCCCCCCCCAGCGCCTCGAGACCCTACGGGTAGGTAGCGTGCTCTATAAATGTCTTTGATTGATTGATTGAATTCCAGCATTATACTGTTATGCCAACAACTACCTCCGGTATGCCACTACTTTATCACAGATGCCAATGCCAGCATTTTGCCATGAGTGCCCCCGTCAACAATTACCTTTGGTATACCATAGCAAACAGAGGACTCACAAGCAAATGATCACAATATCACTCATGCTAATTTATGTCCACTTACTCACTTATTCTCACTCACACTCACTTATTCATTTTTACCAAATTGCACTCACTCATTCACTGTCACTCACTATCTTGCACACACTCTTACTCTTACTTACTAAATCTCACTCTCTTTCACTCACTATGACTCACACATTCACAGTCACTCAAATTTCACTTTCTCTGTATGATTGAGTCATACTTTCACTCAGGCATTCTAAATCGTTTTTTTCACACCCTCTCACTCATTGTCTCTCTCCCTCATTCTCACTCCCATTGATTCTCACATTCTCTAGCACTCCCTCACTCAATAATTCTCTCACTTGCAGTCACCCTTACTCAGTCTCGCCTAGTCTGACTCACTAATACTCCAGGCATGAATTTTCCTGCCCGTTCCCTTTCAGCCTGATCTACTGCTGACAAAAACAATACAATTTAGTTAATCATTGCAATTTCTCTCCCGACAGCCACCTCCTGCCCCACCCCCCTACCCCTTCTCGGCACTGAAGAATAGAAGTGACCAACTAACTGACGTTAAGCACTTCAGCCAAACCATGCCCATGAAGGGCATATTAACTCCATCCCCTCTAAAGAATTCTACATCCTTATAGCACAAATCTGAATGTGCGACTCTGCCCAAACTGGTGTCCCTGCAGAAAGAGTGCAATTCTTTGTTCAGCTTCCTCGTGGAGCGGTCTATGGCTGCTGGCTTGACAGCCCATACACCAAACCCTCCTGGGTATAAATTCAGTTCAGAGCACATGGCAACCTGTCCATAACCTATAAATCTCCCTTCATGGATGTTAAATGCGCCAAGCCCTTCTGAAGCACTAGATCATTCTGCCCTAATTGTATCAGGACTATATCAGGACATTTCCCACCTACCAGAAGCTTATTCGGACAGGGGAGGAGCTCCGTCCATATCATCCCCTTTTTCCCATACCACGAGATGGAATAGAAAGCATTATTAAAACTCAAATTGCTGGACCTCGCTTGATGCTCTGCCCACTTAACAATCCAAATCTTCAGCCCTGCAGCCTGATGTCCTGTTGACAATCTGGACAATTACTCAGTCAGGTCTTCCCCCTCTTCTGACATACCTCTTTAAGCAATTGGACCAATATCTCCCCAGCTCCAAAGTGTTCCCCCAACCCCGCCTACCTGCCTCCATAGTTATCCCTATTATAGAATAGTGGGTCCCAAAACCGCGTGCATCCATGCCAATCGACGCCGGAACCTAGTGCAATATGGCCAGCAATTGATGAGATGTAACTGGCTTACCATCCTCATGTTTAAAGACCTCCTGGATCCTTATGACTACATGAAGACGCAGTGCTGTTCCCCAGCAAACCTGGCAAAGGTAGCTGCTGGATACACCCACAGGAGAATGCTACTGCTGACCTTCTTTTGCTCTGTTTTGGATTTGTACAACCACACCTGCAGGCCTTCTTCATCTTACTAACCTCTTCCCAAAGTAAAGCCCTGCACCCTATACCCCAAAAGCTCAGAAACCCGAAAAGTACTAAAAAACATCCTTCAGATAAGGTCTGAAAATAGCACTGTCTCCCTATCCCCCTGCAAACTTTCGGCAACGCCTTGAATACATCACTGAGAATGTCCAAGATCAACGGCCTCCTCTTGGGACCATCCTGACCAACTTTCCTTGTTCAACCGTCCAGAATTCTTCTCCCAAGCTTACCAGCGGAGGGCGTGTAACCTCGTAAGAGCTTGCCCAAAAAAACAATACCCGCCAGCTTCCCCGACATAGTCGCCCTTGACTTGCCCTTACCTATGAGGAACATTATAAATTGAACTACATCTTCGACCCTGTCCAATTCCTGTGACCTCCACTTGCCCCGTCTAAGAATTCAGTCCAGGCCTGATAATAAGTCCTCCACATAGAAAATGCTAGAGAATCAACGACTAGCTGAAGCATCCTCTCTCTCCTTGTGACCAAAGCTCTTGCAGCATCCGGGTCCTCAGTCTGTCTGCCTCCGTGGCTAGTCCATGGAACCTCTCCCATTGTGAACGAGACAAAGCATCGGCAATGGCATTGTCGAAACCTGGCACATGCCGGGCTCTAAAAATGATATCAAGTTGCAGGCATTTCAGAACAAAAACCCTCAGCAGTTGCCACAGCTGTGGCTTCCTGGCTGACTGCCCATTAACCACGGGCACTACCGACATGTGGACCCTGAAAAGGACTCTCCTGTATGATAGCTGCTCTCCAACTAGCACCGCTGCCATAATCAAAGGAAAGAATTCCAGGAAAGCAATACCATAAATCTGAGCATCCCACTCAACGTCAGTCAGTGCTGCTAGTGGAATGCCATTGACGGATTGCAAGAAAGCTCGCCACATCCTCAAGTCCTCTTTGACACCTACCGAAAATCTGATGTGTTGGTAAGGTAATGGTAACCCCAAGAGTGACAAACTCAACCTCCTATAACATGTTCTCACTACTCTCACCACAGTGCATGCAAAGTTTAGATGGCCCAACATGACCTGCACCTACTTAACTTTGACCATGGGTTTCCCAACATTGCATTCAGCAGAATCTTCATTGTACCTTTTATCCCCTCCAGCAAACAGGCCTCCATAGCCCTCTAGTCAATCTCAATACCCAGAAAACACAATACCGTACTGGGTTCCACCGTCTTTTCCAGGAAAAGTGACAGCCCTAGGCCAACCATGAGCTCTTGGAAACTTACCACCAGGCGCTGACAGTCTTAAGAACTGGGTTTTCCCACAAAAAGTAAATTGTACAAGTAATGAGTCACCTGGTTGTGCACCAAGTAAATAGCAACTGCCGAAACGTGCTGAAGCATTCAAATAAAGTACACGAAATGGAGCAACCAATTGGAAGTGCCTTGTCCACATACCATCTGCCCTCAAATTGAATGCCCATCAGTTAAAAATCTGCAGGGTGTACTCGCAACAAATGGAAAGCTAACTTGATGTTGCTCATACCCTTAAGCACCCCCTGTCCCACTCTCTCCATTAAAGCCAGGGCCATATCTACTGACTGGTATGTCACTGAAACCTGTCTGCTGGTATGAAATCATTGACTGACTGTCCTTCAGACCAGGGAAGGTGTTGAATTAGCCTAAACTATCCCTGTTCCTTTTTTGGGAGTATGCCAATCAGAGACACTATCAGGTGTTCCATCGGCCAATCCTCAAAGGGACCACCATCCTGCTCTCCTGAATCTCCTTGAATAATGTATCTCTTACTACCTGTGTGTGTTCACTCACTGACTTCAAATTAGCTGTCCAGTGGCGTACTCTCAGTCCATCGTAACCCAGTCTGAAACATTTTTGAAAAAACCTGTAGTAGTAGCCTAGCGTCGTCCTTTCTATCATAGTGTGAAAGCCAAAATTGTAGTTTATCTAACTTAATGGGCATACAAGCCCTTCCCTCCAGGTCGTTGTCCGCCCCTCCCTGCCTTGTAGCCAGTGGCATGTCCAGGTTGTTTCCCAACTGCGGTTCCCTGTTGCCCTCCCAGCCCAGGATTCCTTGCTGCTGTCCATAGCCTGCTTAATAACTGGAAGACTCCCTCCAGAAGCAAATGTGTCGGCCTGCACAATTGGAATATTCATGACAGAACTTGCAACATTCCCTTATGCAGGGTCCCTTATTGTAGTTCCCACAAGCCCCACTCTGGCTACCCTGTGATTTTCCCGAAACCCCCACCCCTCCCCAAATGGGGAGGGTGATCAGACGTTCTGGATTTCCCAGGACAGGCCCGGTTTTGAGAGGACTGTCCCGGTGTCACAACTTTTCCAAATTTTCAAGAAATTTTCTGGTTTTTAAGAATAATATAAAGTCCTTCTGCAAAGCAGAAATGAAATTTTCCTTTCCTTTCAAGAGACGCCTCTAAAGAGATTTTATTAATCAATTGCTTTCAGGCAATACAGGAGGAGGACTTTTACCTGCTCGCAGCAGAGGAAACACCGAGTAAGCAACGGGGTGAGGGGGTCTCAGGGTGGAGTTCCTTCCACAGCTTTTATATAATGTAGCCTTGTAAATGTGTGTGGATATATCCATACTAATATAATAAAGAGAGAGCCCAAACCTTTGAGGCGGGTAATCTCAGGAACCACAGCACCAATCACAACACCCAATACAGGGTTGGAAAGGGCAGTTGCAGCAGAAAGACATAGGCTATGCAGACGCCCACCGTATACATTTAAAAGGTAAAAGAACCGTGCCAGCAAAGTAGTCCCTTGTGGGCGTGTCTGCGTTGTGCTGTGGGCGTGTGCTGGGGGCGTGACAAACGCTGGGGGCGTGTGGTACGTTCCGCCCTTCATGCCATGTCTCATATTGTGTGCTAATCCCCCCCTGCTCCCTTTAAATACCCATGCACCCCATAATCATAACCCACCCTTACTCCTTAAAATACCCCAACACCCTTAAACACTAACCCATCTTAACCCTCTAAATATACCCTGTACCCCAAAACCCAAACCTAACCCTAAAAATACCCCTGTACCCCATACCCCAAAACTATATCTGAACCCTTAAAATACCCAAACACCCCAAAACATATACCTCAGTACCCCAAAACATATACCCCTATACCCATACTTACCTTATCCAAACATAAAAAAACCATGCTTTTACCATTCATGCATTTACAACGAATTTCGTTGTAAATGTATGCGTGGTAAAAGCATATAAAATGTAATGTCATGCGTTATAATGGCATTGCGGAGTCATGGTACTTTCGTAATGAAAGTATGCAGAGTGATGGTATGCGGAAGAAAGTTGCGGAATAATGGGCGTTTACCCTCCCCCCGATAAGTACATTGGTGGCACGGCAGCCCACATCTCCAGCAACATACTCATATTTTTTCACCACCCGTTTGAAAAATGCACAGGTCTCTCTCATTGATGGCCAGCCCCGACATACACTTTTAGAGACACACCTCCCGCCACAAGTTCTAGAATTGCGAACTTTAGAGCTGAGGAGCTACGTTCGAATCTCCGCATCAGCTCAACATCCTGTGATTCCATGCAAATCGCTTTGTCTCCCCGTGCCTACCTCAAATGAATGTGTTCTTCTGTAATATAAATTGTGCTCATGCCATGTTGTCGAGTTTGCTCTATATAATATTGCAAGGAAAAATAAAGTAGTGAAACTCTAGTTCACACACTACTGAACGCCCACTCTTAAGTGCATCAGCAGTGCACTGTGAATCGAAGCGTTTCACAGGCCTGTCACAGATAAGAAATGAGATATATATATATATATATATATATATATATATATATATATATATATATATATATATATATATGTATATATATATATATATATATATATATATATGTTCTCCTGGAGGGCGCTGTCTTGTGCGGTGTGCTGCGGGAGCGTTAGCGCATATATATATATATATATATATATATATATATATATATATATATATATATATATGTATAATTATATATATAATTATATATATAATTCCCGACGTTGTCCGGGTATGAATTGCTGCCGGCCAGTAGTATATTGGCCGGCGGGACGGGCTGCTAGTATATATATATGTATATATAGTTAGGACCTAGCTACCATAGGAAATCCGCAACATTCTATTGGGAATAACTTTGGCGCTGGTTGAGGAATTGGAATTTGCGTGTAATTTTCCAAACTTTCGGCCAGCTCCGCTGCGCTCCTTCCCTGAAAGTTTCGGGGTGATTCGTGAAGTGGGGGCTGAGAAAAAAGGGGGGTCCCAGAACGTGTTTTCCCCATGTTAATTTCCATAGGACTTTCTGACAAGTCTACATCCCGAACTGCTGAATGGAATTACACCAAACTTGGTAAAATTGTAGGGACTGGTACGTAGAAGTGCCTTTGCTATATTTGGTGAAAATTGCTCCAGTGGTTTTTATGAAATCTAACTTCAAAAACACATATATACCTGGGCGGAGCCTAACCACACATCTCATCGTGAGATCTGATTGGCTGTCAGCACTTCATCCAAGAAGTGTTGGCAGCAATCTTGGGACCAATATACATGATAGCACCTCATTAAAAAGCATTGTAGTTAATAGAGGGTTTTAGGACTTTAGTTACATTATAAATCATTTGTTGATGGTATCATACTCATTTTAGGAATTGTGGTGTGTTCTAAGGTGATTTTACCATGTGAAAAAGCGTTGTGCTGGGATATCATGAATCATGTTTGAAAGAAAACTATTATCTCATGCTTTTCCCACAGTGGTTTGGAAGGGGATCTATAAGCTAAACTGAAAGCATATTTTCTGTAAATTCACATTATCTTTCTCAGTCATGTGAGAATGAAGTCTGACATTCTAAGTAAAACATGTACATCCAACAAGGACAGAGACTGATTGATTCCTTTGTGCTCTACTGCAGCCTCCTAGAGTGTTCTAAAGAACAACTAGAGCGCTAACAGTCCTACTTATTACATTTTGCCATAGTAAGTATGATTAGTGCTGCAGAAAGATAAATTAGGGATCATTTTGAGTGACTTCTCAAATCCTCTTTTATTTCATTAAAAAATTCTGACATGCAGTCTTACTTATGACAAAAGTATGGCACACCAGAAGCCATCTTGATTGGAATGAAGTGGTAAGTCTGAAAACATTTAATTTAAAAAGGAACAAAATGAGGGGTATATTTTGCCATAGAAAGTATGATTAGTGCTGCAGGAAGAAAAATTAGGACACATTTTGAGTGACTTCTCAAATCCTCTTCAATTTCATTAAAAAATTCTGACATGCAGTCTCCCAAGATGGCCACCAGAGACAAAAGAGCCCAAATGTAGCCCAAATATCACCCAGATGTAGCCCAAGTATAGCCCAATGACAGAATGTCCCAGAGTGTTCTAAAGAACAACTAGAGCGCTAACAGTCTTACTTATGACAAAAGTATGGCACACCAGAAGCTATCTTGATTGGAATGAAGTGGTAAGTATGAAAACATTTAATTTAAAAAGGAACAAAATGAGGGGGTTCATTTTGCCATAGAAAGTATGATTAGTGCTTCAGAAAGAAAAATTAGGGCACATTTTCAGAGACTTCTCAAATCCTCTTCTATTTCATTAAAAACAATTCTGACATGCAGACTGAAACATGCACTTTGAATACCAGCAGCAGACTTCCCTGGTGAGCAGTAGCTTTACTACAGTGATCTAATGAGCAACTAGAGTGCTAACATTCAGAATTTATGGCAAATGTGTGACACATCTGAATGCCTTCTTGATGGAACCAAAGTAAACAAGCCCTGAAAATGCAATAGATCTCGCCCTCGTTTAAGTTAAAGCCATTCTGTTCTTAATGAGGTGGCTTTTTAGCTTTGCTTTTATTAGTGTTTTTAAAACTTTCATGTAATTAACATGCATATGTATGCATATATGTATATGTATGCATGCATTTATATTTGTATTTATATAGATATGCAGATTATATATGTATGTATATATATATATATATACACATACATATATATAAATGCATATGCATATATATATGCATATATATATATGTGTATATGTGTGCATGTAGAGAGAGGTAGAGACTAGTAGAGAGAGAAGTAGAGAGAGGTAGAGAGTAGAGAGTGAGTAATAGAGAGTTGAGAGTGAGTAGTAGAGAGTAGTAGAGAGCAGTAGAGAGAGTAGCAGAGAGTGAGTAGTAGAGAGTAGTAGAGTGAGTAGTAGAGAATAGTAGAGAGTGAGTAGTAGAGATTAAGTAGTAGAGTGAGTAGTAGAGAGCAGTAGAGAGTGAATAGTAGAGAGTAATAAAGAGTGAGTAGTAGAGAGTAGTAGAGAGTGAGTAGCAGAGAGAGTGAGTAGTGTAGAGTGAGTAGTGTAGAGTGAGTAGTGTAGAGTGAGTAGTGTAGAGTGAGTAGTAGAGAGTAGTAGAGAGTGAGTAGTAAAGAGTTAGTAGTAGAGAGAGAGTAGTAGACAGTGAGTAGTAGAGAGTAGAGAGTAGTAGAGAGTAGTAGATAGTGAGTAGTAGGGAGTGAGTAGTAGAGAGAGAGTAGTAGAGAGTAGTAGAGAGTGAGTAGTAAAGAGTTAGTAGTAGAGAGAGAGTAGTAGACAGTGAGTAGTAGAGAGTAGTAGAGAGTAGTAGATAGTGAGTAGTAGAGAATGAGTAGTAGAGAGTGAGTATTAGAGAGTGGTGGAGTAGTAGAGAGTAAGTAGTAGAGAGTAGTGAAGAATATTCCAAAGTTTGGCACAGCACCACTTGCACAATAAGTCCAATCAAATCATATCACTTAGAGTCCTTAATGAAGCGCTGAATCTTGGTGTATATTCAAATGCTTTTATTTTCCTTAAATTTATGTACCACAGCCAGCCGACGCGTTTCGTTCTGTACAACAGAACTTCTTCAGGGCGTTCTTTTTTTGCTTCAAGTTATGTCGGTATCCTGTTGTCATATAACTAGATATTTCTTCCAAATGTTAGACAAGACGTAAGTACATTCGTATTCAAAGTGACTAGGTATCAATTTTACCCACACAATTCGGGCAGACTTGAGTAATTAATAGCATCCTCAAAGTCAGTCTTGCAAAAATTCCAAAGTATAGGACATGATAATCCAAATCCAAATGTTTCTCAAGAAAAGTCATTTTCAATCGTTCTGAATATCAGCGTTTGGGTAGATATGACCCAGGGACCCCCAGTATGCAAGGGGAATTAGTCCCCCTCTGCAAACGCGCCAGTGGCCTGCGTTGCAGAGAGGTGTAAAAAGGGGCATAGCCTCATTACACCTCTGTGCAATGCAGCCCCCTGGCGCATACTGGAAGTTCCAGGTGGGATAGTTGGCCACCAGGTACCCCCAGTATGCAAGGGGAATTAGTTCCCCCTCTGCAAACGTGCCAGGGGGCTGCGTTGCAGAGAGATGTAACAAGGGGAATAGCCTCATTACACCTCTGCAATGTAGCCCCCTGGCGCATACTGGAGGTTCCAGGTGGGCTAGTTGGCCCCCAAGGGGCCCCCAGTATGCAAGGGGAATTAGTTCTCCCTCTTCAAACATGCACAGGGGCTGCGTTGCAGATAGGTGTAAAAAGGGGCGTGGCTTCATTACACCTCTCTGCAATGCAGTCCCTTGACGCATACTGGAGACTCCAGGTGGGCTTTCAGGCCTTATATAGTTAGGAATTAGCATTTAAAAAACCTTTAAAATTCACTCAAAAAACTATAATTTTTAGGGGTGTTAGCGTTAGCTGGACATTTCACTCATACGAAACCATTGAAATTGCTTCTATATAGTTAGTTGTACTAACTATATTTCGCGCACCCGCAATCCACTGCTGATGATGTCACATATTACATCATTCATGACCTGGTCAGTGACATCACTGATGACATCTCAAATGACATCACTGATGACATCATCCACGTGACAATCACATACACCTTTTTGTACACTAGTAAAATCTTTCATCACTCTTTGTAAAATACAGAGTATCATATTTGAATCCATTGTTACAGCAATACAAGTATCTAAAAACCCACTCAGTGATTCATAGATGTATACACACATCTAATCACTTACCTGTAGATTCACTCATACATGCTGTCAATGAACAATAGAACACTATCAAAAATACTTATACACCTAAATCGACATTACACACCAGCACACATCCTATTCACATATAAAGTCATCCTACTCACTTATGCAAACAATGGATCATACTTACATATTTACTTAGCTACACACTTATACAAACACATCTTCATCTATACATTTAGATAGTAAGTCATACTTAGTGAATTATAAAATCATTATTACAAGTATAAAGTTATCCGTACAGTCACTCACACTATCATTGAGTCTTATGTATACTTATTTATATACAACAACTGACACATACACTGCCTTTTATTTTTCTAGTTTGTTGGACATGTACCATTGAGAAATATATTTGCTAATCACCACACCTATAAAGATATTCACTCACCCAAACAATATGTAGTTTTAACTTCATATATCTAGTGAATCAACTATTCACACATCTTTGGGCAGTCACACACCCCCCACCGAACCACACACATTCACTCTTCCATACAAATACTCCGTTAACTAATCAATAACTAATATAGACGTTCACATAGCTAGTAACCAACTGGAGAACCAGTTTACACAACAACTGACAAAGTGATACAGATATTCAAACAGTTTAGTCACTATCCACTATATTTAGTGAGACACTATAAATTGGTCAAGTAAACAGTCAATTACACTGCTACTAAATCCTCCATCCAAATATTTATTTTTATATATCCACTCATTCTATAATGCAAATTGCTATATATATAATGCATATTTAAATAACGAAGCAAACCACATTTACTGAATGATGTCATCAGTGAGGTCATCAGTGATGTCATTTGAGATGTCATCAGTGATGTCATCAGTGATGTCATTTGAGATGTCATCAGTGATGTCACTGACCATGTCATGAATGATGTAACATGTAACATCATCAGCAGTGGATTGCGGGTGCGCGAAATATAGTTAGTACAACTAACTATATAGGAGCAATTTCAATGGTTTTGTATGAGTGAAATGTCCAGCTAACTATAACACCCCTAAAACTTATAGTTTTTGAGTGAATTTTAAAGTTTTTTTAAATGCGAATTCCTAACTATAAAAGGCCTGAAACCTATGGCTTTTTCAGTATATATATATATATATATATATATCTATATATCCAACGTAAAAGTTATCCCAACTTCAAGGAGCCAGCAATCAGGTAGGTGTAAATATTTGTTTTTATTTGCAGGTTTGTCAGCGCAGAAAGGAATCAGCAAAGTTCTGTTTAAATCTGTAAGCCTGACGCGTTTCACACTCTCACGAGTGTTTCCTCAGAGGCTTGGTAAACACTTGAAAGGAGCTACAGAGTTTTTCAATCATTAATGCCTGCCTCAGTGGGCATTGTCACTCGCAAAGCATAGTGGTGCTTGTAGTCATCTCTTCACGCAAATATGCGCTGCTCCCCAAATGTCAATAAATCAAACATTAAAACTCCAGTGAGCCAGCAACTTGTACATCTCTTGCCTGCGCCGTATTATTCACCTGCAAAACGACCTTCCTCCCATATATATATACTAGCAGCCCGTCCCGACGTTTTCCGGGTATGAAATAGAATGTGTGTAATGTGAAACGCTCATTCGCGCGTGCCCCCGCTTGAGGGCCATCGGCGACCGTCTGACAATTAGAATTGTGTGAGTCTTGAATGATTGTTTCCCGCGGTAAACACCCATTATTCCGCAACTTTCTTTCCGCATACCATCACTCCGCATACTTTCATTACGAAAGTACCATAACTCCGCAATGCCATTATAACGCATTGCATTACAATTTATATGCTTTTACCACGCATACATTTACAACGAAATTCGTTGTAAATGTATGAATGGTAAAAGCATGTTTTTTTTTTAATGTTTGGATAAGGTAAGTATGGGTATAGGGGTATATGTTTTGGGGTACTGAGGTATATGTTTTGGGGTGTTTGGGTATTTTAAGGGCTCAGATATAGTTTTGGTTTACGGGGTACAGGTTTTTTTAGGGATAGGTATGGGTTTTGGGGTACAGGGGCATTTTTAGGGGTTCAGGGCTAGGTTTGGGTTTTGGGGTACAGGGGTATTTTTAGGGTTCAGGGCTAGGTTTGGGTTTTGGGGTACAGGGGTATTTTTAGGGTTCAGGGCTATGTTTGGGTTTTGGGGTACAGGGGTATTTTTAGGGTGCAGGGGTTGGTTTGGGTTTTGGTGTACAGGGGAATTTTAGGGTTCAGGGCTAGGTTTGGGGTTTGGGGTTTGGGGTACAGGGGTATTTTTAGGGTTCAGGGCTAGGTTTGGGTTTTGGGGTACAGGGGTATTTTTAGGGTTCAGGGGGAGGTTTGGGTTTTGGGGTACAGGGGTATTTTAAGGGTTCAGGGCTAAGTTTGGGTTTTGGGGTACAGGGGTATTTTAGGGTTCAGGGGTAGGTTTGGGTTTTGGGGTACAGGGGTATTTTAGCGTTCAGGGATAGGTTTGAGTTTTGGGGTACAGGGGTACTTTTAGGGTTCAGGGCTAGGTTTGGATTTTGGGGTACAGGGGTATTTTAAGATTCAGGGCTAGGTTTTGGTTTTGGGGTACAGGGGTATTTTTAGGGTTCAGGGCTAGGTTTGCCGAAGAGCGTTGGTGTGGGTCATAAAAAAATAGGAGCAGCGGGAAACGAATATGTGTGTGGTATTCCGCAAACCAACATCCCGCATACCATCACTCCGCAATTTTTATAACGCGGGACTATTCCTCCGCAAAGCCATCATTTCTAAAACTTTTACAACGCATATGACTTTATCGCGCATGCCATTATAACGCAAATGCATGTGTGGTAAAGTCATATTCATTGTAAAAGTACATTATTAAAACATTAAATATATGTTTGTATATATATATACGTCCAGACGTCCACCATATACATTTAAAAGGTAAAAGAACCGTGCCAGCAAAGTAGTCCCCTGTGGGCGTGTCTGCGTTGTGCTGGGGGCGTGACAAACGCTGGGGGCGTGTGGTTCGTTCCGCCCTTCATGCCATGTTTCATATCGTGTGCTAATCCCACCCTGCTCCTTTTAAATACCCCTGCACCCCATAATCATAACCCACCCTTACTCCTTAAAATACCCCAACACCCTTAAACACTAACCCATCTTAACTCTATAAATATACCCAGTACCCCAAAACCCAAACCTATCCCTGAACCCTAAAAATACCCCGGTACCCCAAAACCCAAACCTAGCCCTGAACCCTATAAATACCCCTGTACCTCAAAATCCAAACCTACCCCTGAACCCTAAAAACACCCCTGTACCCCAAAACCCAAACCTAGCCCTGAACCCTAAAAAATACCCCTGTACCACAAAACCCAAACCTACCCCTGAACCATAAAAAATATCACTGTACCCCAAAACCCAAACCTAGCCCTGAACCCTGAAAATACCCCTGTACCCCAAAACCCAAACCTACCCCTGAACCCTAAAATACCCCTGTACCCCAAAACCCAAACCTAGCCCTGAACCCTAAAATACCCCTGTACCCCAAAACCGAAACCTAGCCCTGAACCTTAAAAATACCCCTGTACCCCAAAACCGAAACCTAGCCCTGAACCCTTAAAATACCCCTGTACCCCAAAACCCAAACCTAGCCCTGAACCCTAAAAATACCCCTGTACCCCAAAACCCAAACCTAGACCTGAACTCTAAAAATACCCCTGTACCCCAAAACCTATACCTATCACTAAACCCTAAAACTACCCCTGTACCCCGCAACCCAAAACTATATCTGAATCCTTGAAATACCCAAACACCCCAAAACTTACACCCCTATACCCATATTTACCTTATCCAAACATAAAAAACATGCTTTTACCATTCATGCATTTACAACGAATTTCGTTGTAAATGTATGCGTCTTAAAAGCAAATAAAATGTAATGCCATGCGTTATAATGGCATTGAGGAGTCATGGTACTTTCGTAATGAAAGTATGCGGAGTGATCGTATGCGGAAAGAAAGTTTCGGAATAATGGGCGTTTACCCTCCCCCGGTAAGTACATTGGTGGCACGGCGGCCCACATCTCCAGCAACATACTCCTATTTTTCACCACCCATTTGAAAAATGCACAGGTCTCTCTCATTGATGGCCAGCACCGACATACACTTTTAGACACACCTCCCGCCACAAGTTCTAGAATTGCGAACTTTAGAGCTGGGGAGCTACGTTCGAATCTCGGCATCAGCTCAACATCCTGTGATTCCAGGCAAATCGCTTTGTCTCCCCGTGCCTACCACAAATGAATGTGTTCTTCTGTAATGTAAATTGTGCTCATGCCATGTTGTCGAGTTCGCGCTATATAATATTGGAAGGAAAAATAAAGTAGGGAAACTTGCGAGAAAAATAAACCCTAGACCAGAACTGGCATCAAGGGTGGCCTCAAACCCTGCACGGATGTGCTGGCTGGCTTCAAGGCGAAGGAGAGCACCGTGGAGCGGCTGGGGAGAGTGAGGTCCTTGGACCAAGGTCTTAGGAATCACGCCTGCTTCCCCGCAGTGGACGGCTTTTGTAGGGGAGGGGGGAAGGAGGAGCAGCTGGGAGGCGGGAGAGGGGGGAAGGGGAGGGTCCGCGGCGGAGGGAAAAACGTCACAAATGAATGTGTTCTTCTGTAATGTAAATTGTGCTCATGCCATGTTGTCGAGTTCGCGCTATATAATATTGGAAGGAAAAATAAAGTAGGGAAACTCGAGTTCACACACTACTGAACGCGCACTCTGAAGTGCATCAGCAGTGCACTGTGAATCTGAGCGTTTCACAGGCCTGTCACAGATAAGAAATGCTATCGAAACGAAATCCTACAAAACCATATACTACTGGCCGGCAGCAATTCATACCCGGACAACGTCGGGACTGGCTGCTAGTATATAATATATATGAAACGCAAATGTCCTTGACGGGGGGAGCAGGCAGCAAGCTGGTGCTGGCGGCAGGAAAAGGACAAACCTGCAGTTAATTGCCAAGCAAAGGCAATAATTTACGCCGCACTCTTCCTGATTAGTTGAAAAAACAGGTTTATTGACCCATTACATCTCGCACTCCTACGCGTTTCGAACTTTACAGTTCCTGGTCACGGTAGCTTTGCAAGTCCTTCATTGATTTTTAGTTATTTATGCTGAGACTCCACTATTGCCGTTATGGTGCATTGTGGGCTCTGTAATTAACTATCACAATTAAAAGATCCTAAAGGAAATATTTTGAAATAACTACCAAAATCACGTGTGAATCTCACTTTGTAGTTTACTTACTGGAATGTGAATGTGGCAAACGCTACATTGGATCAACAGTCTGTGCCTTGAAAAAACGGATCCTGGAACATATCAGGGCAATCCAGAACAAGGACACATCGTATACCATAGCGAAGCACATGATGAGCCACAAGAATAAAACATGGCAAAGTATCAAATACTCTGGGATTGCTATGATATTGGAACATAAAAGAGGAGGTAACAGGCTACAAAAACTGAGACGCCTAGAATCTAAACTCATCATTCGTTTCAAAGCAAAGGTTCCTAAAGGTTTGAACGGGGACGAGGAAATGTATGTACACTTATGAGAAGACCTAGTTTACACCAACTCTAAATCATACTTGCCAAGATACTAAATATGCTGGGATCTGAGACTTTGCAGCTAAGTCTAAACCATAATTTAAACAGACTTTTTGATATATTTGATATACGAACTGAACTGAAATTCAAAAATTTACAAAAATTTAAAAATTCAAAAGATTGAATGCATTGGGATTGGAGAGGTGTAATTATTTGTAACATGTTTATTAGTAGTTAGAGTTATTATTATTATTTTATTAATTTACATTATTCCTATTTGTGTCTAAGGTACATGCCTGGAGGTCATCACGCCAAGTACATACCCAGACTCACTGAAAAGAGCACTTAGCTCATACAATGGTATAAAATCCGATTACATGTGGATTGTAGGCACTTAGCCTATTATATAAACATCCAGCTAAAAGCATGCTTTAAATATGCAAATTGTTGCATTAACATGCACTGTAGCTATAATACCACTTAGGTATATACAATCAGTGACCAATGGGAGGAAAAGCGCAATGACAACAAGCAGCGCTAAAGACAAATTGTGATAGTTAACTAAAGAGCCCACAATGCACCATAACGGCAATAGTGGAGTCTCAGTATAAATAACTAAAAATCAATGAAGGACTTGCTTAGCTACCGTGACCAGGAACTGTAAAGTTCGAAACACGTAGGAGTGCGAGATGTAATGGGTCAATAAACCTGTTTTTTCAAGTAATCAGGAAGAGTGAGGCGTAAATTATTGTTTTTGCTTGGACATTATATATATATATATATATATATATATATATATATATATATAATCAAACAAAAACCTCTGCTCCACTCCTCCTACGACCCTGCATAGAGAGACCCGTTTCGCCTGACGCTGCAGCCTTCCTCAATCAAATGTGCGCCATTTTGGTGTCAGCCTATATACATTGTGTTAATCATGGACATAGAAAAGTTCATTACGGCTGAGATTGAATAATCATTAAAATCAGTGAATAAATGCAACATTTCATTATTACTATATACATGGTGGATAATGCTATTGACAACACTATAATACACAATGCACCAAGATGTTTATCAATAAAGTGCGTCATGCAAAAACATAACCACTGTAAAATATAAACTTGATTGTATTTGAACACTGAAAACTAAACAAAAAAAATGCCTTCTTGTTATTATAAACCTGATCAACACCATAAGCCATTTTTTAAAACCATCGCACTGGTAACATGGTTGGAAATTTATATACACTCATCGCGCTGCTTAAAAATTAAATTAAAGGGAGACTTGCTACATTGCATTCCCGATATTCATCACATGAAAGAACCATGGGGAAAAAATTGTGAATTCACGTCTAGCTCATTATTGAAGACGAAAATATACTGTGCTAGTATGCCTGGTTTGAATTGGAAACACCTTAAACAATAGTGCGGACTAATGGCATGCCATGTTAACTACTAACTATAGAAGCTAGAGTAAACATGTAATTGCAACACCCCAAATGAGCAGTTTGAGCCCTATTGTCAGTACCGATAAAATGTCCAAAAATGCAGGCTGGGACTACTGCTCCCATAATGCTTCAATATTGTCATGCAAATACTTAGAGGCACCGCCTGTGTGGACAATGGAGTTCGTTTTCACCTAACGAACACAGGCGCTACAAGAGCGAACTCTGTGCTACCGCGTCCTTTTTAAACAAGGTAATGTCCATTGAATCCTCTATTGCATCTTCCAACATGCCCTTCTTTACTGACCTCTAGCCCGGGCTCCCAAAGGGCTCCGAATAAATATATCCCATACATATGGGGCCAGCTGTAATGAGCATAAAATTGGAAAGTCTCCTCTTGTGCAGCCGCGTCAACCATGTAAGCAACCACATAAGCTGGGTGGTCTGGGGAGACCAATATACAAAAATTGATAAGCCCCAAAGTCCTCACTGCATTACAATATATATATATATATATATATATATAATATATATATAATATATATATTTATACACACTAATATAATGAAGAGAGAGCCCAAACCTTTGAGGCGGGTAATCTCAGGAACCACAACACCAATCACAACACCCAATACAGCGTTGGAAAGGGCAGTTGGAGCAGAAGGACATAGGCTATGCAGACGCCCACCATATACATTTAAAAGGTAAAAGAACCGTGCCAGCAAAGTAGGCCCTTGTGGGCGTGTCTGCGTTGTGCTGTGGGCGTGTGCTGGGGGCGTGACAAATGCTGGGGGCTTGTGGTTCATTCCGCCCCTCATGCCATGTCTCATATTGTGTGGTCTAATCCCACCCTGCTCCCTTTAAATACCCCTGCACCCTATAATCATAACCCACCCTTACTCCTTAAAATACCCCAACACCCTTAAACACTAACCCATCTTAACCCTATAAATATACCCTGTACCCCAAAACCCAAACCTATCCCTAAACCCTAAAAGTACCCCACAACCCAAACCTAGCCCTGAACCCTATCAATACCCCTGTACCTCAAAACCCAAACCTACCCCTGAACCCTAAAAATACCCCTGTACCCCAAAACCCAAACCTAGCCCTGAACCCTAAAAAATACCCCTGTACCCCAAAACCCATACCTAGCCCTGAACCCTAAAAATACCCCTGTACCCCTAAACCCAAACCTAGCCCTGACCCCTTAAAATACCCCTGTACCCCAAAATCCAAACCTAGCCCTAAACCCTAAAAATAACCCTGTACCCCAAAACCCAAACCTGCCCCTGAACTGTAAAATACCCCTGTACCCCAAAACCCAAACCTATCCCTGAACCCTAAAAATACCCCTGTACCCCTAAACCCAAACCTAGCCCTGTACCCCAAAACCCAAACCTAGCCCTGAACCCTAAAAATAACCCTGTACCCCAAAATCCAAACCTAGACCTGAACTCTAAAAATACCCCTGTACCCCAAAACCCATACCTATCACTAAACCCTAAAACTACCCCAGTACCCCATAACCCAAAACTATATCTGAATCCTTAAAATACCCAAACACCCCAAAACATATACCTCAGTACCCCAAAACATATACCCCTATTCCCATATTTACCTTATCCAAACATAAAAAAAACATGCTTTTACCATTCATGCATTTACAACGAATTTCGTTGTAAATGTATGCATGGTAAAAGCAAATAAAATGCATTGCCATGTGTTATAATGGCATTGCGGAGTCATGGTACTTTCGTAATGAAAGTATGCGGAGTGATGGTATGCGGAAAGAAAGTTGCGGAATAACGGATGTTTACCCTCCCCCGGTAAGTACATTGGTGGCACGGCGGCCCACATCTCCAGCAACATACTCATATTTTTTCACCATCCATTTGAAAAATGCACAGGTCTCTCTCATTGATGGCCAGCACCGACATACACTTTTAGACACACCTCCCGCCACAAGTTCTAGAATTGCGAACTTTAGAGCTGGGGAGCTACGTTTGAATCTCGGCATCAGCTCAACATCCTGTGATTCCAGGCAAATCGCTTTGTCTCCCCGTGCCTACCAGAAATGAATGTGTTCTTCTGTAATGTAAATTGTGCTCATGCCATTTTGTCGAGTTAGCGCTATATAATATTGCAAGGAAAAATAAAGTAGGGAAACTGGAGTTCGACACTACTGAACGCGCACTCTTAAGTGCATCAGCAGTGCACTGTGAATCGGAGCGTTTCACAGGCCTGTCACAGATAAGAAATGCTATCAAAACGAAATCCTACAAAACAATATACTACTGGCCGGCAGCAATTCATACCCGGACAATGTCAGGACGAGATGCTAATATATATATATATATATATATATATATATATATATATATATATATATCTATATCTATATATATTTCGCTCAGAGTTTCCACCTTTCTCGCACTAGAAACCACGCACTCCGGGGGTAATTCGCAAAGATGTTTTTTTATTTTATTTGCAACAGACGCGTTTCGGCGCTCCGCCTTCCTCAATGTTACAAACATTGTGAGGAGACGCCATGTTTTATCATTCTTCTCAACGTAAGTTTACAATGAAAACAAACAAGGGACTCTAATCAAATCGCCTTATTGGGTGATCTTCATATTGGCATCACGTTATGTCTCAGTAATGGAATACACTATAACAAGTTTTTCGTAAGTGTATTACGCTGCAATTTACTGTTGTCATTTAACAAACAATTAAATTCATTCGTGCACATTTTGATTTATGTAAAACCATTATGGTGTAAAGATGCAAAATGGTACGTTCAAGCCGTGTATCGGCTCCGAAATCAGCAGGAGACAGGAGCGCGAATATATTTACAGACATAGATCCCTCACCCACACAGTCCAGCGGTACCCCCTCCCCCCCTACAACCTCACCCTGTCACCCTCCCATACCTCACCCATTCCCGTCACCCCTGACACCGCAGCCTCAAACCACATTCACTCTAACCTAGCCCAACCCCAAAACAACATGCACCTCTCCTTTACTCCCGACACCCCAGTCACTCACCCACCTACCGTATCTACCTTACTCCCGTCGAGCACAGACAAAGATTACTTACCCTCTTACACCAACCGCCTCACCCCTTCCCCCCACACACCAGCCCTCATCCCCTTTCCCACCCCTGATACCACAGCTCCCACCCAAAAAGACATGCACCACCCCTCTACTTCCGGCACCTTAGTCATTCTCCCACCTACCGTAGCTACCCCACATCCCTCAAGCACAGAAATAGATCTCTCTCCCTCTTATAACAACCACCCCACCCCTTCCACCTACACACCAGCCCTCATCCCCGTTCCTCTCACCCCTGATACCACAGCTCCCACCCGCATCCCGCCTATCCTAGATCAACATCAGACCGACACACACACAGGCAAACCCCACCCTTTATCCCCACCCATTCTCAGCCCCCACTTCCTCCCACTAACTAATCACACAGAACACGCCACCTCCATCAACTCAACTCGACCCTCTCTAAATAGAACCATCTACAATCCCACTACCCCCCCCCAGTCTTACCACCCATTACCCAACTTCCACCCCCTTCACCACGAATAAACGCCCCTCCTCCACCCTGCACTCTACACCCACCACCAATACTCTCATCCACACCACCAACCTCTCCCCTATGTCATCCATGCCTGACCCTCCCATCCCCACCTCCAACACATGTCCCACAGTGGACCACATTGCGGCCTCCCTCCTACAACTCAAAGAAGACATGTACAGCATCAAACAACAACTACTCTGTCTATCACACTCCAGTCACCCCCCACCCAACACCCTCCATCAGATCAAACAAGACATTCACATCATCAAACAACTACTCAGCACACACCCCAGACACCACTCACGCGCCTACACCATCACCTCCCCTCCCAACTGGTCCTCCACCCGGGCGGCGAACTCTCGCACTCGACTCCCACCGCACTGGACCTCAATCCCTGTTCACAATCGTGAAAACCGCCCCCATCGCTCCTGCAACCCTCTATCGGACCTAGACACAATCACCCTCCTCCGCTCCTATGACTTAGCTCCCCTTAGCAACACACCCGACACTCTCACTGCCATACCTACGATTCACTCCAATCCCCTTAGACCCCCCACACTGAACAACAGAGTCGCTATCCATAGTAACCTGAGTAAAGTCCCCCTCGCCCTAGAACACCCTTCCACCCTCGACACACCCCGTCTCAAATGCACTCTCCTAAACTGCAGATCAGCTGCTAGACACTCCGCCGCTATCGCCGATCTCATCCTAAAATTGGATCTGGACTTAATCATCATGACTGAAACATGGCTAACAGAATCTTCTACACCTATAATGGACATTCTGGTTCCCCCCAACTACCTCATCACTAGACTTGACAGGTCTGGCAATAAAAAAGGTGGCGGAATCGCATGTATATACAGGAGCAACCTCTCTGTCTTGAAAGTATCTTCCCCTTCCCTACCCTCCCCATCGTCCTGTGAATACATCAGCCTAGATATTATCAGTGAGGGCAAACCGATCTGCACTCTTCACGGCGTTTATCACCCACCCGGTGACAACCTCACCTTCTCCCAACAAATCATGGACATGATCTCAACCAACTCCGGGCGGCAACTCACACAAATATACCTTGGGGACTTCAACCTCCACTGGAACGATCATAATGATGCGGTGGTAAAAGGTCTGAAGAATTTCCTCAACGCCCTTGACCTTACACAAATTTGCAACAGTCCAACACACAAGAAAGGCTCTATCCTCGACCTTATCATCTCCAAAGAGGCCTCTATCCAACTCGAATCTATCCTACCCTGTGACTGGTCGGACCATCATATTATCACGTTCTTCATCAATGAAAAAGTTAAATTTAACCCTATTCAATCCGCCAGGCCCAAAGTCTGGAAAAGAGACATGAAAAAACTAAACTCAAACTCTCTGCCCCCCAACAGCTACAACTTACTACTTCCTCCGGCTGGCGTTAAGGACGTCCAATCCTTGACTGATCACTATCTTAACAATATGACCGCAATAATTAATGAAGTTGCACCCTTGCAGCTAAAAAAAGCCACCACAAAAATCTCCAATCCCTGGTATGACGGGAGTCTCAATGACGATAGACGCGCCATGAGATTGGCAGAGCGTTCCTGGAGATCAGCTCCCTCTGCATTGAACCTAAAAAACCTGAAGAAAAAGAGAAATGCCTACTTCAGGGAAATAAAACGATCAAAATCAGACTTCTTCAGCCGTCAGCTCGACCAAGCCAAAAATCGTCCGAGAAAGCTGTTTGAGCTTATCCGAACACAAACCAAAGAACAACCCCAACCTCTCAACACTAGGTGCAAAGCTCCCTCCTGCGAAGACTTCGCCTCTTTCTTTAACCAAAAAACTGACAACATAAAGAATGATCTCCTCATGGACGCAAGCCTCTATCCCAAACCCCACTGCATAACACCCACTAAACCAAAAAACAATGCAACCTGGTCAACCTTTGTCACCTACATGGAAGAAGAAATTGGCAAACTGCTCAGCACTCTGAAACCATCCAATCACCTCACGGACCCCCTTCCTGCTAACGCTGTAAAAGTCCTTACCCCGTCGCTCCTTCCACTCTGGACCAAAATTATTAACAGCTCACTTCTACAAGGGATCATTCCAGACTCCCCCAAAGTTGGACAAGTAACACCTTTGCTAAAGAAACCTACAGCCGACCCCTCTGACCTAAACAACTACCGTCCCATTACCAACATTCCGACTCTTGCCAAACTGCTGGAAAAATGCGCACAAATACAATTGACTAAACATATTAATCAATTTGATCTCCTCAACTCTCATCAATCAGGCTTCCGAGCCAATCACAGTACGGAAACTGCCATGATTCACATAATCGACGACGCCCTCCAAATCCTAGATCATAACGATACCTGCCTCCTCATCCTCCTTGATCTCTCCTCCGCATTTGACAACGTCAAACATGAGAACTTACTCGAACTATTAAACACAAGAATGGGCCTATCTGGAACTGTGCTCAAATGGTTCACTTCTTTTCTGCACAACAGGTCGCAGAAATTCAAGAGCAACAACTTGATGTCCGCACCAAGACCTGTATCGCTAGGCGTACCACAAGGATCCTCCCTATCCCCAACTTTGTTCAACCTAGTTATGGAACCTCTCACCACCTTGCTGCAGGAATCCAATGTACACTTCCACATGTATGCTGATGACACCCAACTCTATCTCAAACTACAATCACCCAAAGACATCACGCTCTTGAACTCAACGATCAGAAGCACCCAATCTTGGTTGGCCGCTAATCATCTCAAACTCAATGCCCTTAAAACAGAGTTCCTCCTGATCGCACCTCCCGCGAAGATCACTACCGCACAAATGTGGCTTAAAGACCTAACGGCACTCAATGTTCAACCCACCATCGTGGACTCAGCGAAATCTTTGGGCATAACACTTGACACCAATCTCAGCATGCAGGAACACATCAACAAAGCAACTAAGGGAGCAAACTACCAAATCAACACCCTTAGGAAACTTAAACCTTTCCTTCCAGCCAAAGACTTCCAAACTGCGGTACAATCACTAGTCATACCTCGAATAGAATACGGCAGCACCGCCCTCTGCGGTCTCCCCCTAGCTACTACGGCACCCATAAGAGCCTCTCTAAACGCCGCAGCGAGACTTATCACTGGATCAAAAAAACACTCACACATTTCCCCTGACTTCAAATCACTGAACTGGCTGCCGTTTGAAGCCAGAATACACCTGAAAATCGCTTGTTTGACCCACAAGGCTGTCCACCTGAGCTCACCTAGATACCTCGCTCAGAAGCTGACGATTTCTGGAGGCTCCAGAAACACTAGAGGCACAAACAATCTTTTGCTAAAGCCTAAAAGATTCCGCAAGGAAAAAACCTATAAACGCTCTTTCTCAGGAATGGCCCCCAGGATTTGGAACTCGCTCCCCCCTGAAACAAGGCTCATCACCTCTACCATACTTTTCAAGAGAGAAGTAAAAGCAATCCTTATGGCTAAATACACTTGAACCACTACTGGGGATAAACTACAAAGACTCGAGACTCATCTGTACTACTTGCTCGAACCCTTGTATTTTTAGGTTGACTTTGAAATTGACTTACTTGATTGTTTTATGATATCACTTCAATGTACTGTTAACTTGATTGATGTATCTGCGTATACATGCTCCCCCCCTCTGTAAAGCGCTCTGATATCTGGGAAGATCTTGTTCGCGCTATATAAAACTTTCAAAATAAAAAAAAAAAAAAAATATATATATATATATATATATATATATATATATATATATATATATATATATATATATATATATATATATATATATATATATATATATACACACACACTGAAAAAGCCATAGGTTTCAGGCCTTTTATAGTTAGGAATTCGCATTTAAAAAACCTTTAAAATTCACTCAAAAACTATAAGTTTTAGGGGTGTTATAGTTAGATGGACATTTCACTCATACAAAACCATTGAAATTGCTCCTATATAGTTAGTTGTACTAACTAGATTTCGCGCACCCGCAATCCACTGCTGATGATGTCACATATTACATCATTCATAACATGGTCAGTGACATCACTGATGACATCTCAAATATATATATATATCCTACTGCCGGTCGCAAGTAGGAATATATAGGTAGGACCTAGTTTCCATAGGAAATCCGCAACATTCTATTGGTAATAACTTTGGCGCCGGTTAATGCATCTACGCGAATTTCTCAAAGAAGATGGCCTGTTACGTTCCGATCCTTCCCTGAAAGTTTCGGGGGGATTCGTGAAGCGGGGGCCGAGACAAAAAGGGGGTCCCAAAACGTGTTTTCACCCTTTTAATTTTCCATAGGACATCTAGACAAGGCTACAGCCCGAACCGCTGAACGGAATTACACCAATCTTGGCAAAATGGTAGAGACTGGTACGCAGTAGAGCCTTTTGCTTAAATGGTGTAAATCGCTCTAGTAATTTCTGAGAAAATCGAATTTGAAAAATATATATATCTATAGGCAGGACACCGTGCGTACACTGTAAGCTTACTGTACTCTGTACCTTCCTGAGTACGAGCTGCATGCTGATTGGCTGCCACTATCTGTCAACACTCAAAAACAGAATTTGTTGGCAGCCATCTTGTGCCTTGGTAGACTGAGGCACAGGAAAGCAGAAAAACAAACATGTAGAACTCAAAAAGGGGGCATGGTAGAAGTACCCTGACCCCCTAGGCCTGCCCAGGCCCAAAAAAATGTTTTTATTTTTTTGAAAAATCGCGGGGGTGCGACAAACAATAGATTTAACAATAACAAATCTATCCACAACTACATTGACGACTGCGGAAGAACAACTCCTTGCACTGGGATTGAATTACTGTCCGGAAAGCTCTTTCAATTATGCAAACACTAGGGCTGATTTGTTTAAATTTATTCGAAAATTAAAATTAAAAAAGCTGTTCACTATAAAAGAAGGAGGCAATACTGAGGATCAGGCCAACAAAGCACAGACAAAGAACCCACCACTACCAGTAATACAAGCAAAGGATGTAAAAAGTTTATTGACCCTCCATGATTTGGCAGTAACAGGATCAGATCTATTTGAATTACCTGAAGAGGGAATGGCAAGTACACAAGAGCATCTAGGAGCAATAGCAGTAAAACAAAAGGGAGCTGGAGAAAGTCCCTTTAAACCCAAAAGTGTTTATATTCCTAGTATGCCTAAAGATGCCATAGACATTTTTCATGAATGTATCACAGAAGATCTAAAGAAGCTGAATCGACCTGTACAAAAGCAAACTTACAACAAAAAGAAAAATTACAACTCAGAACCATACTCTAACCTGATGAAGAAATTATCAGAAAACCAAGAAATAATAATAAATAAATCGGACAAAGGAGGCAATATTGTCTTATGGCCTAGAAGTGATTATTTGGAAGAAGCAATGAGACAATTGGGGGACACAAGATGTTATTCGAAAGCGAGTGGTTTGGAATATAAAAGAGCGAAGGATGTTTTAAAGAAACTTCTACATGAATACAAGAGAAATGACTTAATATCATTAACTGAGTTTAGGTTTTTACATGTAGAACAACCGGTCACTCCAATTCTGTATCTAATACCCAAGGTACATAAAATGGTCACACCTACACCAGGTAGACCTATAATTTCCGCCATCAATAGTGTGGCGGAACATGTGTCCCAATATATAGATTTTTACCTCCAGGATCATGTGAAAGGTCTCCAAAGTTATGTGAGAGATACAGGGGATTTTTTTAAATAAGCTTGGTTGCTTCAACTGGAACAGTGATTGGTGTCTAATTACATTAGACATTGAATCATTGTACACAAGTATTGAACACGAGGCAGGATTACGTGCGGTCAATTACTTTTTGGGTACCAAATCATATGAATATTACAGCCACAACAAAATGATTTGTGAACTGACCGCATGGTGTTTACATAACAACTATTTCCTGTTCAATAAAGAATGTTGGAAGCAAGAACAAGGAGTAGCAATGGGATCCTGTTTCTCCCCCAGCTAGGCATGCTTGCACGTTGGCTGGTGGGAAAAACAGGTCCTTGAGGGCACCCATAATAGAAATAATGTGAAACATTGGCTTCGCTTTATTGATGATGTTTTTGCTATATGGGAGGGAGATGTAGAAAGTGCTTTTTGTAAAAAGTTTAAATTTAAAATCATGCAATCTACATTTTACATCAAATATCAGTGTGTCCTCTGTTGAATTTTTGGATGTGCGAATTACAGTCATTGACAATAAACTAGAAACAACTCTGTTTAGAAAGAAAACTGCTGGTAATAGCATTTTGCATGCCAACAGTAGCCATCCCCGTCACTTAATTGAAAGCATCCCTGTAGGTGAGCTACTAAGATTAAAGCGCATTTGTAACTCCCGACAAAATTATGAGAGATGTGCAAAGGAGATGATGGACAGACTAAGTGATAGAGGGTACTCTAAGATGACCCTCTCCAGAGCATGGGCCAAAACTGAGGAACGATCACAAGACAATCTATTGTCCCCAAATAATATCGTTGACGGAGATGACAATGAAAATCCGCGACTCATAACCACATTTAGCAAGCAGGAAAGAAAAATCAAACCCATCATCAGAAATAACTGGCCTATTGTTCTTACTGATGGTGTACTTGCTATCAGGTTACCAGTGTCACCAGTCGTCACCTTTAGGCTAGCCAAGTCAATGGGGAATCAATTCATAAGATCAAGCCCAGAGATTAAGAAAGACTGGATGTGTCTCAAGCAGAGAAATGGGTTTTTTAAATGCTCATCGTGCAGAGCATGCAAATTCGGGACAAATACAACCCATTACCATACCCCCTTCTCAAATAGAAGTGTAGCCATCAAAGGAACTTATGGATGCCGCACTGAGTTTGCTGTATATGTTCTGACGTGCACCTGTGGGATTCCCTATGTGGGTAGCACGAAGCTGCAGGTGCATGTCAGAATATTGCAGCATCTCAGAGCAATCGTTAACAACGATGCGGCATATCCGGTGGCGAGGCATTTTAGAGCAGTGCATAATATTGATTTAAATTGTCTTTCTTATTTTGTTATTAATGCTGTAGCACCGCTCCGTAGAGGGGGAGATAGGAAAAAAAACTACTACGAAAATTGGAAACTCAAACAATATTAGAGTTAGACAGTAAGAATCCCAATGGGTTACATAATACTGAGGATTTGCATCATTATTTATAGTAACCCTATGAAACCAAAATGATAATAGAAGAAAACATATATGTCAAGTCATAAGTGAGCACAATAATAAGTATTAAGACTATTCCGGTAAACAATAAAATTGTATATAAATGAACAAATTGTTTGGGTAGAATAATTCAAAAGAATTCCTCCTAGTTCTCTAATGAAATTTAACATTTTTAAATGTATTATTATTTATGGAGTAATTTTCTAGGTATTGTATTGTATTGCACTTCAAGCACTTTATAATTTTCAAGCACTTTAAGCAGCCTCCATTATGTTTCAACAGTATTGCATTTATGCAGAAAGAATGGCTCGCTATATACAGAGTATGTGGTAACTCCTATAATCCAAGATTAATAGAGAAATTGCACTATGAAATATGTACTGACTGACAAGAAGAAATGTCAAAATAACTTGCTTTTATATTTTTACAGAAATGTGTATATTTTTTTTTTTTTTTTTTTTTTTTTTTTGTTGACATTTGTTTTATTGTTGCATTAAAGTATACAAGTACAGTGTAAATGATCTACTGACGTGGCCTCAACATTCAGCCACGAACAGCCAAGCGCGCAACGTTTTCTTGTTTTTATACAACTGGTGCAAAATTACAATTTCCAAGGATAATCAGTGTAAATCGTACATATATGTTCGCAGGTCGGGAAGCAGCGAGTCTGCACTCCTAATGGGGCAGTGGGTAACTGCAGGTATGTAGGATCCCGCCTCGAAAGCGTAGGATCGAGGTCTGTACTGTTCATACAGTGGAGGCACCTAAGAACAAGGGGAACAAAACTGTGGGAGAGAAGCATGTGGGCGCTGGCAGGGTCCAAGTAGGAGGATGCTGGCGACGGGCGTCGGGGAGGGGGGGATTTTCACGGGGCCAGTCAGTCTACGCTCCGAGGGGGGGGAGGGGGGGGGGGGAGGAGTGGGGCCGGGGGGTGAACACCCCACGTGTATGCGGGCACCGAGGTGGGTGACATGTAATATGAGAGTTTGATCAAGAAGTAGGAGGTACCAGGGGACGGTCCCAGGAGGGTAGACACCATGTAGAGGCTACTGGTTCTCAGGGGTGGGAGGGGGGGGAGGAGTAGGTGGTTCTTCTACATGTGTGGACTGCCGGAAGCTGTGGAGGAGCATGGCCCATTCCATGGATATGGGAATTTTACGCGCACCCCTGGCTTCTTCCTCTCTAAGGGCATCTTCCTCCGCCGCCGCCCATTTACCAACCGCGCCCCTCCATGCCGCCACAGAGGGACCCTCCGGGGAACGCCAGCGCATGGTTATACATCGGTTGGCCAACAGGAGTGCTAGGGACACGAAGCGCCTGTGTACCGGGTCTCGCTTAGGACCATGGAAGATGCCTAGTGCGCTGGACTCCCAGGTGGCTAGGGTAGTGAGGCCCGTTAATCCCGTCAAAGTGTCGTGCACCGCCCGCCAAAAGGGGTGAAGGTCGGGGCAACTCCAGAACATGTGTCGGAAATCTGCCGCAGGGGAGCAACATCTGGGGCAGAGAAATGGTGTGGAGGGATAGAACTTCTGCAATCGCGCTGGGGTGAGGTATGCCCTGTGTAGGATATAGTATTGGATGTTCTTGAAGCGGGCGTTTCTAGAGACGCGTTTTGGGGCTTCAAGTGCTTTAGTCCATTCAGAGTCGTGCAGTGCGCGGCCTATGTCCTCCTCCCAAGTAGCCCGCAGGGTCGTAAGAGGAGCGTGCGAGAGTTCCCGGATGGATTTATATAACCAGGTGATTAAATGGCGTCCCACCCCCATATGTAGGATTGTATGTATTACTGGATGCGTGTCTGGCTCGCCAGTGCAGAGATTAAAGTGGGGCCGGTATCCGTCGAGTAGCTGTCTATATCTGAGGAATTGGCCTGGGGAGAGTCCGTATTCAGCGATCAGGCGGTCAAGCGATTTTAGCTGGCCTTCCTCGAAGAGCGATTCCAGATCCGTGATGCCACAGAGGGACCACTCAGCGAACAGCGGAGCGGTGAAGTAGGAGTCCTGCCTAGGGCTGCCTATCAGTGGTAGCAGCGGGGAGTATGGAGGTCTACCGGGGGACAACCGGTGGATCCGCATCATGCACCGGCGCGCTATCGCCACTTGAAGGGGGTATGTGCGCCGTGGCTTGGTGCCCGGGAGGAGAAGACGAGTGAGTTCTGGGGTTGCGATTCTGCCGGTCGGGGTGACGGTCTCCTGAGGGTAGCGATCCGCCGTCCAGTAGGATAGCCATTGGAGCTGTGCCGCGAGGAAGTATGCCTCGAAGGATGGGGCTCCGAGCCCTCCCTGAGTTGTGGGAAGTTGGAGGGTTTTCAAGGCAACCCTGTGACGACCCTCGCCCCAGATAAGGGTCCCTAGGAGGGAGTCGACCTCGCGGAAGAAGGACCTGGGTGGTATAACCGGCAAGTTTGTGAAATGGTAAAGGAGTCGGGGGAGCATCACCATTTTAGCCAGGGCTATCCGTCCTATCGGGGCCAGCGGGAGTTTATTCCAGAAGGCGACCGTAGGGCGCAGACTAGCAAGTACTACGCGGTGGTTGCCCTCAAACATGGCTGCTGGAGAGTGGTACAAGCGGACCCCGAGGTACCTGGGAGCCTCCGCGGACCACGAGAGCGTGTGCGGACCGAGCTCGACTTCTCGGGGGGGTAGGTTCGGGTGTAGAGGATAGACTGTGGACTTGTCCCAGTTCACTCGGAGTCCCGAGGCATCTGCAAAGTCCGCCAGCGCCGCCCCTATGGGGGCCAGGTCCATTTCGATGTCTCGGACGTATATGAGGAGATCATCCGCGTACATGGACACGCAATGTGTGTCATCCGCGAGAGGAATACCCCATTCCACACCCTCCAGGCGCAGCCGAACCGCCAGCGGCTCGACCGCCAAAGCGAATAAGAGAGGCGACAGGGGGCACCCCTGCCTTGTGCCCCGCCAAACTCCGAATGCCGGTGATATGCGTTTCCCGATACGCACCCGAGAGGTGAGATCGGTGTACAGGAGGCGCGTGTACGCCATGAGTGTCGGGCCGATATTGAGTCGGCGTAGGACCGAAAAGAGATAAGGCCAGGTGAGGGTGTCGAACGCCTTCTCCAGGTCCATGATGAGACAGGCGGCGCGAGGAAATCGGTCACGCACCTGATCCTGAACATGGAAGACGCGGCGGAGATTCTGGGAGGTGTTCCTTCCCGGCACAAAGCCGCATTGGTCGGGGTGGACCAAGGGGCGAATGATCTGCGCGTATCGATCCGCAAGGATTCTCCCCAGGAGTTTACAGTCGGCCGACAGGAGCGTGATGGGGCGATACGACCCCATGTGAAGTGGATCTCTGTGGGGTTTGGGGAAGGTGACGATCACGGATTCTCGCATTGACTGGGGTAGCCTACCAAGATGAAGAGATGCCCCGAATACCCGTGAGAGGCGGGGGACCAGCAAGGGGGAAAAGGACGAGTAGTATTCTAGTGGGAAGCCGTCCAACCCCGGCGCTTTATTGCGGGACATGGCCCGTATCGCCTGGGTGATGTCGGACGGGACAATCTTGGCGTCGAGGGAGCGCTTGTCGACGTCCGATATTGTGGGTAAAGTCAGGGGGTCCAGAAAATTGTCTACGGAGGACAGGGAGGGCTGGGTTGGGGCCTCGTACACCTGTGCATAATGACGGTGGAACGCCAGAAGGATCTCGGCCTGTGAGCGCACCAGCACACCGTCCGGGTCGATAATATCCGTGATGGGTTTGAGTTCGGTGTCCTGTCTCGCCATCCAGGCTAGCAGTGCCCCTGCTTTGTCCCTGTCCTTATGCACTCTGGAGGCGTAAGCCCTAAAATTATATTTCCGGAGGTCAGCGCAGGCGGCCTGGTATTCCGTCTTAGCCTCGGCCGTGAGTACAGCGTGTTCTTCCGAGTCGTCAGGTCGCTTAGTGAGTGCGGCCAGAGCCTGCTCCGAGGTTAGGAGTGTCCGCTCCAAGGTGCGGCGCACCCCTACCACCTGTTTGATGCAGTCTCCCCTGGCCACCACCTTAAACGCGTCCCATTCCACTAGTACCGACGACGCCGTGTTTGCATTATGTGTGAAGTAGTCCTGTATGCTGGTTTTGTGTGTGTCTCTGAAGACGGGGTCGGTCAGGCAATCCTTAGGGAGGCGCCAGGTGGGGACCGGTGGGTGGGGGGGGCGCCAGGTTAGGCGTATAATGTGGGCGTCATGATCCGAGAGGATCCGGCCCAGGTATTCTGTAGACGTGATCTTAGGGAGAATTGGTGTAGAACAGAGGAAGCGGTCTAGGCGGACCCGGAGGTTGTGTGGGATCGAGTGGAAGGAGTATATGCGAGCCAGTGGGTGTAGATGTCGCCATGCATCAGTGAGCGCCCAGTGTGTAACCCATGTCCTAAAGAGTTCTGCCTGCCGGGGGGCCGGGGAATGTGCGGGAGGGGGATGGGAGCGGTCTAGGGTGGGGTCCAACGTGCAGTTAAAGTCGCCTCCTAGTATCCATGGGACCGTAGTGAATTGGGCCAAGACGCCAGTGAGATGGTCCCAGAATTTATCCTGGTCCACGTTAGGGGCATAAATGCTGCCAAGGAGTATTCCCTGCCCGTCCAGAATTCCCTCTAGTAGCGCATATCTGCCCTCTTTGTCCACCACCCGTCGAAGCGCCCGGAAGGGAGTGCCCGGCCTGACCCAGATTAACGCGCCGCGTGCAAACGCCGAATATTGTGTGGCACAGAAAGTCCCTCGCCATTTAGACTGTAGGCGAGTGAGTTCAGTAGCGTTTATATGTGTCTCTTGTAGTAGTGCGATATTGGCTGACATGCGTCTAATGTAGGCATAAACAGAGTAACGTTTGCTGGGTGTGTGTAGGCCCCGCACGTTCAATGTGAGGACGTTAACGTCTGAGCGTGGGGCTGCCATTCTTGGGGTGTCGTGGGAAGGGTGAGGGTCCCCCTGGGATACCCGAAAGTCGCCAGCATGTCTGTGTCATGTGTGTTCCTGCGCGCCAAGCTTCCACAATCGTAGGGGAGGGACTAAGGGGAAGAACAACAGATAGAACCTTGGGTGGGCAACAGTCCCAATACTGAGGATATATCACTGGAGGTGGCATATCCAAACTAGTATCCCACTAGGGGATAAATATAACAGGTAAATGCGGGGGTGGCAGCATGTGTCGCTGCTGGGCCTGTGCGCGGGTCGGGCTCTTGTAGGAGAAGAGTCTATCGCTCGGCAGCGCATACAGTAGTCAAGCGAAGCAATCTAGGCTCCTAGATGTCGCGCAATGTAGCGGGCAACCATTGGAAGGATACAGTAATTAATAGTTCAATGTTTATGACGAGGCGTTAGGTTGGCTGGCCAGGGTAGCGTCCAGTGCAGGTGCCGCCAGGAGGGGGGAAGAGATTGGGCCAAATCCTGACATCGTTCCATCGCTGTCTCGGTCTTTCTCTGGGGTGAACAGGTGTGGACGACCTTCCAGGTCCGAAGCTGGGGGTGACATGTGCAGTTCGGTCACCGCTCGTAGGGCGTCCCGTCGTTCTTGCATGATTTGCGTGAGGTCGGGTGACCCCGTGGGGGAAGACCCCTGGCTTTTGGGGCGGCCGGATCGGGCGCGGCTCACGCCCCGTCGTCTAGATCTCCTGGAGTCGTTGTTGCGGGTCTTCTGGGGTCCGGGCTTAGGAAGCAGTGGGCAGTGGAATTCAGTCCAATCTTGTGCTTCCGCCGCCGTGGTGAAGAAAAGGGCTTTCCCGTTGTGCAGCACTTTAAGGCGGGCTGGAAACAGCAGGGAGTACTGTAGATCGTTGGCACGAAGGCGCCTTTTGATTTCCAGGAAGGTGGAACGCCGCTGCTGGACCTCCCGGGCGTAGTCTGGGAACACCATAACATGTTGATCCTCCACCTGCAGGGGGCCAGCCGCCCGGGCCGCGCGGAGCACCGCATCTCGGTCACGGAAGTGCAAGAATTTAGCCAGCATGGGTCGTGGGGGGAGGCCGGGTTTGGGCGCCCGGGCCGGGACTCTGTGGGCCCTTTCGATGGAGAAGTACGGTGATCGCTCGCTCTCTGGGGTGAACGATCTAGTCCAGGATTCCATATAGGTCAGAGGATCCGAATTTTCAATCCCCTCCGGCAGGCCCAGAACGCGGATATTACATCTTCTCGAGCGTCCTTCCAAGTCCACCGTGCGTTCTTCCAGGGCTTCCACGCGGCGTAGGACCTCTCTCATGTCTTCCTCCTGCATCTTCACCACGGGTTGCAGCTCGGTCACAGTTCGTTCTCCTTCCCTCACCCTGTCCGCCAGTTTACGATGATCGTCGCGGATCAGACCAATGTCCGTCGTCAGGGCGCCCAGTCTTTCTTCCATGGAGAGGCGAGACATTTCGATCGCCGCCAACACCTGGTCCAGTTTCGCCGTAAGCGCAGGGTCTGTTTGCGACGCATTGGCTTGCGTCCACGTCCTTGTGTGTGGCATCTTTTCGACGGCCGTTTCAGGGACAGCCGTCATCTGCGAGGCTTTTGTCTTCCCCATAGGTGCCGGTAAGTGGGCCACCGGGCCGCCGTGTACTCTGGGCACAGCAGGCCGACGCAGCTGGGCCACGGGCAAGTTCAATGGCAGCCGGCCACTCCTGTCTCCCCAGGCTCCGGGGCGGTCCCTCCTCGTCTCAGGGAGCGCCTTCTGGTTCAGAGGTGGTCCGAGGCCATCGGGTCCGGTGGTCCCGGTGTCAAAAAGGCCCCGTGGGCCCCCCTTGGCGCGTGGCACAGCGTCAGTGGCGGCCGGGAGGGCCAGAGGTCAGGTGGTGGGAGTTCAAAGGGGCTCCGGAATAGTGGGCGGCCGTTGGCAGTGACTCGAGTTTGGGAGGAGCCGCCCCTGCTCCCGTGGTGAGGCTCGCGCTGCTCCTGGAGTCTAGGGCTCCGTGGGCGCCATCTTAGGGTCAGGCACCCGGAGCTGGCGCTCGGCGCGGGGTAGTGGAGGCGCTCTGGGTCCTCGGGTCAGTCAGCGGCGTGTGCCTCGGCGCCTCACGGAGCCCCCGAGGTTGTAGGGGGGGGGCCACAGGCGCCGAGACCTCTGAGGGAGGGGGGGAGGGACGGGCACTCACCGCCCTCGCTCGCACGTTGTCGACCACTGGACGGCACACCACCACATCCACAGCGCGTCCGCCGACCTTCCGCGCCTGGTGAGTCTGCCGGTGCCGGGGGGACGATCAGGCTCTCGGTGAGGCCATAGTGCCGATGTAGTGGAGCCCCGGTGCGGCGGCCGCCATCTTGCGCACCGGGATGTTGAATCACGGGGAGGCGCCGTCCGGCGCGCACTCCGGGGGGGTCGGTCCCGTTGTTGTTCTGGGGCCCCTCGTAGGCGCCCGTCAGCTCTGTCTCTTGGGGCTTTCAATCACCGGGTCAGCTCCCGGTGGCATGCGTGTCCGCCGGACAGGGTCGCGCCCGCCATCTTGGATTGAGGCGCTCGGCTCCGGGCTTGTAGAGGTCGGTCCGTGCTGTTCGTCCGCCGCCGCCGGAGGTCGTTGAAGCGGCGCCCCAGTGCACGGGGGATCCCAGGTGCCTATTCAGTGGGCTGAGGCCCCCGGCGATCTCGGGAACTGGGCTGGATGCTAGCCCGATCGCGGAGCCTCAGCAGGACACAGCCGCCATCGTGGCTTGCTAAGCCACGCCCCCCAGAAATGTGTATATTTATGGTTTTATTACATAGATTATATTTATGAAATTTTAGTAAAGATCAAATACATACCTATTGATTAGTGGTTTTACTACGATGAATTTTGTGTATATATCTATTTATTGCGGATTTTGCACAATAATGTCTTGATTAAATGTGTAGTTAGTGCAAGAAGGCATTTAAGCCGAGCATGAGAGTCATAAGTTTACATATTGAAAATGTGATAAGTAAAATACATCAATAGTATGTTTTTACTACACTGAAGAAGCAAGAGGCGAAAATGCACAAGTATTTCTTTTATGTCTATGCGTAAAATGCATCACGTGATCATGTGCACTGAGGGCGGGCAATTTTGAAACCACTTTAAAAAATGCCACATTATTGTTAACAACTTTGTGTGATCAAGAGCACGTCTGTGATCGAAACGCGTCGCAGCAAAGCGGGGGGGAAGAATAAATACCTTCCTGCCTGGTTTCCTGTGGTCCGCCTCCTTCATTTTGCTTGGAAAGGCATGATTGTGTGGAGGATTGCTGTTATATATATATATATATATATATATATAGATATATAGATATTATAGTTAGGATTTTTTTCAATGCAAAATCTCAAAATTCTATTGTGAATAACTTTGGCGCCGGTTGACGAATCTGCCTGAAAATTTCCTCAAATTTGCCTCACGGAGTTCCAGTCCTTCCTTGAAAGTTTGGGGGGATTCATCAAGCGGGGGCCGAGATAAAAGGGGGGCCCCAAAACGTGTTTTCCCCATGTTAATTTCCGTAGGGCGGTCGACCTCACTTTTAGCCCGAACGGCTGAATGGATTTCCACCAAACTTGGCAAAGTTGTAGGGACTGGTAGCCCGATGTGCCTTTGCTATGTCTCAAGATATGTGCTCCAGTGGATTTTGAGTAATTTAGGTTCAAAAAAATATATATATCTATAAGCGCGCCCCGGTACGCGCACCGGGGAGCGTACCAGCGCGCTACGCGAGTTCGCGCGCGGAAAGCTGATTGGCTCTCGGGTGTCTCCTAGCCCTCAACCCTGGCCACTCCCCCAACTGCGTCCAAGCCGCTCCTGGACACACCCATGGACCCTTCTCTTGCAACTCCTGCAAGTTCGTCGGCACCAAGAACAACTCCTCATCCACTAACACCAACCAGATATCTGACACCAACCACCTTAAATGCATCCTGCTCAACACCCGCTCGGTCCACAGGCACGCCATCGACCTCTGTAATCTACTAGACACCATTTCACCGGACGTCGCCTTCCTAACAGAAACATGGATGAATGCTTCTTCAGCCCCAGACATCACCATTGCCATCCCGGAAGGCTACAAGATCATCCGAAAGGACCGCATCAAGCATACAGGAGGAGGCATCGCTATCGTCCATAAGAACTCCATCCGCATCTCAACCAGCTCAGACGTCAACCTCGCTAGCGCCGAACACCTTCACTTCCAGATCCACACCGACCCCAAGACCACACTCAGAGGCACCCTCCTCTACCGGCCTCCAGGACCCCGTGCACAATTCAATGACGACATCCCTGACTTTATCACCCCACACGCCCTCCACTCCGAGGACTACATTCTATTGGGAGACCTCAATTTTCACCTGGAAAAGAACAACGACAGCAGCACCACCACTCTTCTGGACAATCTCGCCGACCTCGGACTCAAACAACTTGTCTCTACGCCCACCCACATCGCAGGTCACACGCTCAACCCTATCTTCACCTCCAGCAAACATATCTCATTCAGTCACACCACAGCTCTTCACTGGACGGACCACAGCTGCGTTCACTTTACCTACAATAAGACCACAATCCACAACCATCCTCAACCCACCCTGCGAAGAAACTGGAACAAAATCACCAGCGACCAGATCTCCTCATCGCTTCTACTAAACCCCCCCGCCCACTCCTCAAACCCCGACCAAGCAGCCATCAACCTCACCCAATGGCTATCCAACAGCGCCGACATCCTAGCACCGTTGAAAAAACGCCAAATCAAGCTAGGCAGCAAAAACGCATCCTGGTTCAACGATGATCTTAAGAAATTAAAGAAACACTGTCGCTCCCTCAAAGGCCTGGAAAAAAGATCCTAACACCAACACCAGGGACGCCTTCAAAAACGCTACCCGCATACACCACCAACTAATCCGGTCTGCCAAGAAAGCCGCACTCAAAGACCGTCTAGATAACAACGCCCACAACAGCAAGGAATTATTCAACATCGTCAAAGAATTTACCAACCCATCAGCCAACTCCAACGACATCACCCCCTCCCAAGCCCTCTGCGACTCCCTAGCTTCCTTCTTCCACAACAAAATCGCAGACATCCACAACAGCTTCGACAACCGACCCGAAGACCAACCCACCCAATCTTCTGCAGGACCTTCACCCCCCTTGAACATCCTTAACGACTGGAACCCAATCTCCACTGAGGACACCATCCGCCTGATGAACTCCATCCACTCAGGATCCCCAACTGACCCATGCCCTCACCACATCTTCAACAAAGCAGACTCCATCATAGCACCAAACCTCCGAGATGTCATCAACTGCTCCCTCAACTCCGCCACCTTCCCGGAAAGCTGGAAACACGCAGAACTCAGCGCCCTTCTGAAAAAACCCACAGCTGACCCCACCGAACTCAAGAACTACCGCCCCATCTCGCTTCTTCCATTCCCGGCCAAAGTCATTGAGAAAGCTGTCAACAACCAGCTCGCCGCCTTCCTCGAAACCAACAAATCCCTAGACCCCTCACAGTCCGGCTTCCGAGCCAAACACAGCACTGAAACCGCCCTCATCGCAGCAACAGACAACATTCGAACTCTACTGGACAATGGAGACACAGTCGCCCTCATCCTCCTCGACCTCTCCGCTGCCTTCGACACAGTCTGTCACAGCACCCTTCTACAGCGCCTCAGAGACGTAGGAATCCAAGGAAAAGCACTGGAATGGATCACCTCGTTCCTCACCGGAAGAACACAGAGAGTCCGCCTCCCACCATTCAAGTCAAAGGCCTCTGAAGTCATCTGCGGCGTGCCACAAGGATCGTCACTCAGCCCCACCCTCTTCAACGTATTCATGAGCCCCCTTGCGGCCATCGCTCGCCAACACAATCTCGACATCATCTCCTACGCGGATGACACTCAACTGATGCTATCACTCACCAAAGACCCTAACACCGCCAAAACCAACTTACACGAAGGAATGAAAGAAGTAGCCGAGTGGATGAAGCACAGCCGTCTGAAACTGAACTCAGACAAAACAGAAGTCCTCATCTCAGGCACCTCCCCCTCCGCCTGGGATGACTCTTGGTGGCCAGAAGCCCTTGGAAAAGCCCCCATCCCGACGGACCACGCACGGAACCTGGGCGTCATCCTGGACTCCTCACTCTCGATGACCAGACAAGTCAACGCCGTTTCATCATCTTGCTTCAACATTCTTCGCATGCTCAAAAAAACATTTCGCTGGATCCCCACCGAAACTAGAAAAACGGTCACCCACGCACTGGTCACGAACCGCCTGGACTACGGAAACACACTATACGCCGGTACCACCGCAAAACTCCAGAAAAAACTCCAACGCATCCAGAACGCTTCAGCCAGGCTCATACTAGACATCCCGCGTAAAGAACACATCTCTGGTCACCTGAAAAACCTCCACTGGCTCCCCGTAAATAAGAGGATTACTTTCCGCCTCCTAACCCACGCACACAAAGCACTTTACGAACTTGGACCCGAATGCCTCAACACACGATTGTCCTTCTACGCCCCCTCCCGCCAGCTGCGATCCTCCAACCAAGCCCTTGCCACTGTACCTCGCATCAACAAAACCACCATGGGAGGTAGATCCTTCTCCTACCTGGCAGCTAAAACCTGGAACTCACTTCCCACTCACCTTCGCCTTACTCAGAACCACCTAGCATTCAGAAAGCAACTTAAAACTTGGATATTCGACAAGTAATTCCCCACCCTCCCTCTAGCGCCTTGAGACCCTATGGGTATGTAGCGCTCTATATAAATCTCTTGACTTGACTTGACTTGACTTCCAAACAGTCCGGAGCGGCCGCCATCTTGTGTCTTGGTAGGATCGAGACACAAGCGCGTAAGCGCGTCAGGACATTTCGCGATCGTATGCGCTCGCGTAATTTCGGGTGCATCACGCGGCTACGCGATACGTCACGGGAAGCTCACCGGTACGCGCCCCGGGTTGCTTCAAAAGACTACGCTTTCCGGGGCGCTCACCAGGGCGTGCACCGGGAGCGCTCCAGGGTAACAAAAAAAACCAATATACATAACAAAAATTTTTAACATACATTTATAATATAGGATTCATTTTCACAAATATTACATTTCATAGCTATAGACATTTGCTATTAAAAAAACTTTGACATTCACTGAAAAAAACATAGGTTTGGAGCCTTATATATAGTTAGGAATTAGCATTTAAAAAAACCTATGAAATTCACTGAAAAAACCATAGGTTTCACATCAGTTTTAGTTAGGAATTAGCATTTAAAAAACCTATGAAATTCAATGAAAAAACCATAGGTTTCACACCAGTTATAGTTTGGAATTAGAATTTAAAAAACCTATGAAATTCACTGAAAATACCATAGGTTTCACACCAGTTATAGTTAGGAATTAGCATTTAAAAAACCTATGAAATTCACTGAAAAAAACATAGGTTTCACACCAGTTATAGTTAGCTGGAAATTTTACTGTCATAAAACCACTGAAATTCCAACGTTATAGTTAGTTGGACTCACTATAACAAGCGCACCTGCAATGCACTGCTGATGACGTCACATATTACATCATTCATGACATCGCCAGTGACATCACTCATGACATCACTTATGACACCATCCTTGTGACAGACCTCCTTTTAGTGTAATGTAACCCTTGTAACACATATTCAAAAATAGAAACTAACATTTTCAAAAAAATTGAGATACCATACTAGTTACAACAACCAATTCAGTAATTCCACCATCTATATACACATCCACTCATTCACCAACAGTTCTATATAGTCACTCATACATATACTCACTCATCATATGTAGTGATACATCTATACATCCTGTTCTACACCGACAGTCATCCAAAAGTAACTCACACACATACTCACACATGCAAATAAATTATTGAACATCCATTTATTTGCATATAAAACTATACACACACTACCTCCTTACTTCTAAGGAAACTTGCACATACTTACTCTCTTAAACAATCACTTATAGAAACACATACTTATTTAAACAGGAACTCTTACAATCTCTTACTCTCACATATACTCACTTATATACATCAAAACTCACAAACACTAGATTAAAATATGTTGTTACTAAAAAAGACAATAGTGAGACCGTCATTCACTCACTAACACACACATATACACACTCATCCACCCATACAGTCCTGCACATATGCTGTCTTCAAAACACATACAAACAGTGAGTCAGTCACCAACCCATGCAGCTACTTATACACAAAGTGAAACACTGATACATATATTTCAATATTTAAAAGTTACTCGCTAATATATGTATTCAATAAAATACACTTAATAAGGCAGTTAACCAATCATTTAAAAAAAAAACATTTACACACTTATTTAACCATTTATTCCTCCATCAACCTTTACAAATACAAATATCAAACATATTAATTTTTCAGGAAGACACACATTCACTGGCTCGTGTCATCAGTGATGTCATGAGTGATGTCACTGACGATGTCATGAGTGATGTAATATGTGACGTCATCAGTAGTGCATTGCAGGCGCGCTTGTTATAGTGAGTCCAACTAACTATAACGTTGGAATTTCAATGGTTTTATGTCAGTAACATTTCCAGCTAACTATAACTGGTGTGAAACCTATGTTTTTTTCAGTGAATGTATGTATATATATATATATATGTATATATATATATATATATATATATATATATATATATATATATCTGCTCCACGAGTGCCGGGAAAGAGTTCAAGGCTGTCTGGGCGGTCCGAGTAACAAAGCCGGCGCTTTGCAATTATCCGCTCCCAGGTTCTAAAATTAGTAAAGAACCACTCGGACACCTCGAGTGCTGTAGCTTGGATTTATTAGCAAAGGGAAAAACAACACGTTTCGGGGAGTAGCCCTTGATCACGAGCGTGATCAAGGGCTAATCCCCGAAACGCGTTGTTTTTCCCTTTGCTAATAAATCCAAGCTACAGCACTCGAGGTGTCCGAGTGGTTCTTTACTAATTTTAGAACCTGGGAGCGGCTATATATATATATATATATATATATATATATATACTCCAAAATTGCACGAGCCCTTGTACTCACGGGCTGGTGCTTTCCAGGGGATGGTGCCCTCCGCAATATATTCGCTCTAAACTTACGCGGTATGCCCCCGCAAAGAAGACAAGCACTCAGGGTGGCGAGCTCTAAAGTTTTATTTCTGAGCTCACGGTGTCCAGACGCGTTTCGGCATTCGCTTTTGTCGATGGTAACATGGCGGTGCCGAAACAGCCGTTTTTTATGTTTACAATTCATTGACACTGTTAACGGACCACATAACCAATTCATGGTCGCCATCTTTAAACATGCAATCAGTCAATTACATAATGCATGGAAACGTTGCAGATCGACATATTACATACTCATTACGACATATTAATCAATAGTGGCATCGTTTTTATAATCGGAGGAATGAAAGAAGTAGCCGAGTGGATGAAGCACAGCCGTCTGAAACTGAACTCAGACAAAACAGAAGTCCTCATCTTAGGCACCTCCCCCTCCGCCTGGGATGACTCTTGGTGGCCAGAAGCCCTTGGAAAAGCCCCCATCCCGACGGACCACGCACGGAACCTGGGCGTCATCCTGGACTCCTCACTAGTCCAGTCGATGACCAGACAAGTCAACGCCGTTTCATCATCTTGCTTCAACATTCTTCGCATGCTCAAAAAAACATTTCGCTGGATCCCCACCGAAACTAGAAAAACGGTCACCCACGCACTGGTCACGAACCGCCTGGACTACGGAAACACACTATACGCCGGTACCACCGCAAAACTCCAGAAAAAACTCCAACGCATCCAGAACGCTTCAGCCAGGCTCATACTAGACATCCCGCGTAAAGAACACATCTCTGGTCACCTGAAAAACCTCCACTGGCTCCCCGTAAATAAGAGGATTACTTTCCGCCTCCTAACCCACGCACACAAAGCACTTTACGAACTTGGACCCGAATGCCTCAACACACGATTGTCCTTCTACACCCCCTCCCGCCAGCTGCGATCCTCCAACCAAGCCCTTGCCACTGTACCTCGCATCAACAAAACCACCATGGGAGGTAGATCCTTCTCCTACCTGGCAGCTAAAACCTGGAACTCACTTCCCGCTCACCTTCGCCTTACTCAGAACCACCTAGCATTCAGAAAGCAACTTAAAACTTGGATATTCGACAAGTAATTCCCCACCCTCCCTCTAGCGCCTTGAGACCCTATGGGTATGTAGCGCTCTATATAAATCTCTTGACTTGACTTGACTTGACTTCCAAACAGTCCGGAGCGGCCGCTATCTTGTGTCTTGGTAGGATCGAGACACAAGCGCGTAAGCGCGTCAGGACATTTCGCGATCGTATGCGCTCGCGTAATTTCGGGTGCATCACGCGGCTACGCGATACGTCACGGGAAGCTCACCGGTACGCGCCCCGGGTTGCTTCAAAAGACTACGCTTTCCGGGGCGCTCACCAGGGCGTGCACCGGGAGCGCTCCAGGGTAACAAAAAAAACCAATATACATAACAAAAATTTTTAACATACATTTATAATATAGGATTCATTTTCACAAATATTACATTTCATAGCTATAGACATTTGCTATTAAAAGAACTTTGACATTCACTGAAAAAAACATAGGTTTGGAGCCTTATATATAGTTAGGAATTAGCATTTAAAAAAACCTATGAAATTCACTGAAAAAACCATAGGTTTCACATCAGTTTTAGTTAGGAATTAGCATTTAAAAAACCTATGAAATTCAATGAAAAAACCATAGGTTTCACACCAGTTATAGTTAGGAATTAGCATTTAAAAAACCTATGAAATTCACTGAAAAAAACATAGGTTTCACACCAGTTATAGTTAGCTGGAAATTTTACTGTCATAAAACCACTGAAATTCCAACGTTATAGTTAGTTGGACTCACTATAACAAGCGCACCTGCAATGCACTGCTGATGACGTCACATATTACATCATTCATGACATCGCCAGTGACATCACTCATGACATCACTTATGACACCATCCTTGTGACAGACCTCCTTTTAGTGTAATGTAACCCTTGTAACACATATTCAAAAATAGAAACTAACATTTTCAAAAAAATTGAGATACCATACTAGTTACAACAACCAATTCAGTAATTCCACCATCTATATACACATCCACTCATTCACCAACAGTTCTATATAGTCACTCATACATATACTCACTCATCATATGTAGTGATACATCTATACATCCTGTTCTACACCGACAGTCATCCAAAAGTAACTCACACACATACTCACACATGCAAATAAATTATTGAACATCCATTTATTTGCATATAAAACTATACACACACTACCTCCTTACTTCTAAGGAAACTTGCACATACTTACTCTCTTAAACAATCACTTATAGAAACACATACTTATTTAAACAGGAACTCTTACAATCTCTTACTCTCACATATACTCACTTATATACATCAAAACTCACAAACACTAGATTAAAATATGTCGTTACTAAAAAAGACAATAGTGAGACCGTCATTCACTCACTAACACACACATATACACACTCATCCACCCATACAGTCCTGCACATATGCTGTCTTCAAAACACATACAAACAGTGAGTCAGTCACCAACCCATGCAGCTACTTATACACAAAGTGAAACACTGATACATATATTTCAATATTTAAAAGTTACTCGCTAATATATGTATGCAATAAAATACACTTAATAAGGCAGTTAACCAATCATTTAAAAAAAAAAACATTTACACACTTATTTAACCATTTATTCCTCCATCAACCTTTACAAATACAAATATCAAACATATTAATTTTTCAGAAAGACACACATTCACTGGCTCGTGTCATCAGTGATGTCATGAGTGATGTCACTGACGATGTCATGAGTGATGTAATATGTGGCGTCATCAGTAGTGCATTGCAGGCGCGCTTGTTATAGTGAGTCCAACTAACTATAACGTTGGAATTTCAATGGTTTTATGTCAGTAACATTTCCAGCTAACTATAACTGGTGTGAAACCTATGTTTTTTTCAGTGAATGTATGTATGTATATATATATATATATATATATATGTATATATATATATATCTTCTCCACGAGTGCCGGGAAAGAGTTCAAGGCTGTCTGGGCGGTCCGAGTAACAAAGCCGGCGCTTTGCAATTATCCGCTCCCAGGTTCTAAAATTAGTAAAGAACCACTCGGACACCTCGAGTGCTGTAGCTTGGAATTATTAGCAAAGGGAAAAACAACGCGTTTCGGGGATTAGCCCTTGATCACGAGCGTGATCAAGGGCTAATCCCCGAAACGCGTTGTTTTTCCCTTTGCTAATAAATCCAAGCTACAGCACTCGAGGTGTCCGAGTGGTTCTTTACTAATTTTAGAACCTGGGAGCGGCTATATATATATATATATATATATATATATATATATATATATATATGTTTGCTCCAAAATTGCACGAGCCCTTGTACTCACGGGCTGGTGCTTTCCAGGGGATGGTGCCCTCCGCAATATATTCGCTCTAAACTTACGCGGTATGCCCCCGCAAAGAAGACAAGCACTCAGGGTGGCGAGCTCTAAAGTTTTATTTCTGAGCTCACGGTGTCCAGACGCGTTTCGGCATTCGCTTTTGTCGATGGTAACATGGCGGTGCCGAAACAGCCGTTTTTTATGTTTACAATTCATTGACACTGTTAACGGACCACATAACCAATTCATGGTCGCCATCTTTAAACATGCAATCAGTCAATTACATAATGCATGGAAACGTTGCAGATCGACATATTACATACTCATTACGACATATTAATCAATAGTGGCATCGTTTTTATAATCGGAGGAATGAAAGAAGTAGCCGAGTGGATGAAGCACAGCCGTCTGAAACTGAACTCAGACAAAACAGAAGTCCTCATCTTAGGCACCTCCCCCTCCGCCTGGGATGATTCTTGGTGGCCAGAAGCCCTTGGAAAAGCCCCCATCCCGACGGACCACGCACGGAACCTGGGCGTCATCCTGGACTCCTCACTCTCGATGACCAGACAAGTCAACGCCGTTTCATCATCTTGCTTCAACATTCTTCGCATGCTCAAAAAAACATTTCGCTGGATCCCCACCGAAACTAGAAAAACGGTCACCCACGCACTGGTCACGAACCGCCTGGACTACGGAAACACACTATACGCCGGTACCACCGCAAAACTCCAGAAAAAACTCCAACGCATCCAGAACGCTTCAGCCAGGCTCATACTAGACATCCCGCGTAAAGAACACATCTCTGGTCACCTGAAAAACCTCCACTGGCTCCCCGTAAATAAGAGGATTACTTTCCGCCTCCTAACCCACGCACACAAAGCACTTTACGAACTTGGACCCGAATGCCTCAGCACACGATTGTCCTTCTACACCCCCTCCCGCCAGCTGCGATCCTCCAACCAAGCCCTTGCCACTGTACCTCGCATCAACAAAACCACCATGGGAGGTAGATCCTTCTCCTACCTGGCAGCTAAAACCTGGAACTCACTTCCCACTCACCTTCGCCTTACTCAGAACCACCTAGCATTCAGAAAGCAACTTAAAACTTGGATATTCGACAAGTAATCCCCACCCTCCCTCTAGCGCCTTGAGACCCTATGGGTATGTAGCGCTCTATATAAATCTCTTGACTTGACTTGACTTGACTTCCAAACAGTCCGGAGCGGCCGCCATCTTGTGTCTTGGTAGGATCGAGACACAAGCGCGTAAGCGCGTCAGGACATTTCGCGATCGTATGCGCTCGCGTAATTTCGGGTGCATCACGCGGCTACGCGATACGTCACGGGAAGCTCACCGGTACGCGCCCCGGGTTGCTTCAAAAGACTACGCTTTCCGGGGCGCTCACCAGGGCGTGCACCGGGAGCGCTCCAGGGTAACAAAAAAAACCAATATACATAACAAAAATTTTTAACATACATTTAGAATATAGGATTCATTTTCACAAATATTACATTTCATAGCTATAGACATTTGCTATTAAAAAAACTTTGACATTCACTGAAAAAAACATAGGTTTGGAGCCTTATATATAGTTAGGAATTAGCATTTAAAAAAACCTATGAAATTCACTGAAAAAACCATAGGTTTCACATCAGTTTTAGTTAGGATTTAGCATTTAAAAAACCTATGAAATTCAATGAAAAAACCATAGGTTTCACACCAGTTATAGTTAGGAATTAGAATTTAAAAAACCTATGAAATTCACTGAAAATACCATAGGTTTCACACCAGTTATAGTTAGGAATTAGCATTTAAAAAACCTATGAAATTCACTGAAAAAAACATAGGTTTCACACCAGTTATAGTTAGCTGGAAATTTTACTGTCATAAAACCACTGAAATTCCAACGTTATAGTTAGTTGGACTCACTATAACAAGCGCACCTGCAATGCACTGCTGATGACGTCACATATTACATCATTCATGACATCGCCAGTGACATCACTCATGACATCACTTATGACACCATCCTTGTGACAGACCTCCTTTTAGTGTAATGTAACCCTTGTAACACATATTCAAAAATAGAAACTAACATTTTCAAAAAAATTGAGATACCATACTAGTTACAACAACCAATTCAGTAATTCCACCATCTATATACACATCCACTCATTCACCAACAGTTCTATATAGTCACTCATACATATACTCACTCATCATATGTAGTGATACATCTATACATCCTGTTCTACACCGACAGTCATCCAAAAGCAACTCACACACATACTCACACATGCAAATAAATTATTGAACATCCATTTATTTGCATATAAAACTATACACACACTACCTCCTTACTTCTAAGGAAACTTGCACATACTTACTCTCTTAAACAATCACTTATAGAAACACATACTTATTTAAACAGGAACTCTTACAATCTCTTACTCTCACATATACTCACTTATATACATCAAAACTCACAAACACTAGATTAAAATATGTTGTTACTAAAAAAGACAATAGTGAGACCGTCATTCACTCACTAACACACACATATACACACTCATCCACCCATACAGTCCTGCACATATGCTGTCTTCAAAACACATACAAACAGTGAGTCAGTCACCAACCCATGCAGCTACTTATACACAAAGTGAAACACTGATACATATATTTCAATATTTAAAAGTTACTCGCTAATATATGTATTCAATAAAATACACTTAATAAGGCAGTTAACCAATCATTTAAAAAAAAAAACATTTACACACTTATTTAACCATTTATTCCTCCATCAACCTTTACAAATACAAATATCAAACATATTAATTTTTCAGAAAGACACACATTCACTGGCTCGTGTCATCAGTGATGTCATGAGTGATGTCACTGACGATGTCATGAGTGATGTAATATGTGACGTCATCAGTAGTGCATTGCAGGCGCGCTTGTTATAGTGAGTCCAACTAACTATAACGTTGGAATTTCAATGGTTTTATGTCAGTAACATTTCCAGCTAACTATAACTGGTGTGAAACCTATGTTTTTTTCAGTGAATGTATGTATATATATATATATATATATATATATATATATATATATATATATATTTATATATATCTGCTCCACGAGTGCCGGGAAAGAGTTCAAGGCTGTCTGGGCGGTCCGAGTAACAAAGCCGGCGCTTTGCAATTATCCGCTCCCAGGTTCTAAAATTAGTAAAGAACCACTCGGACACCTCGAGTGCTGTAGCTTGGATTTATTAGCAAAGGGAAAAACAACGCGTTTCGGGGATTAGCCCTTGATCACGAGCGTGATCAAGGGCTAATCCCCGAAACGCGTTGTTTTTCCCTTTGCTAATAAATCCAAGCTACAGCACTCGAGGTGTCCGAGTGGTTCTTTACTAATTTTAGAACCTGGGAGCGGCTATATATATATATATATATATATATATATATATATATATATATATATATATATGTTTGCTCCAAAATTGCACGAGCCCTTGTACTCACGGGCTGGTGCTTTCCAGGGGATGGTGCCCTCCGCAATATATTCGCTCTAAACTTACGCGGTATGCCCCCGCAAAGAAGACAAGCACTCAGGGTGGCGAGCTCTAAAGTTTTATTTCTGAGCTCACGGTGTCCAGACGCGTTTCGGCATTCGCTTTTGTCGATGGTAACATGGCGGTGCCGAAACAGCCGTTTTTTAGGTCTCGGCGTCAACGCGCGGAAGCGCGTCTCCGCCGAGATCTTTTGTCAGCGACTATCATTCCCAGGAGACAGTCCTGGCCACGCGCATCCTTCCAGGCGATTTGTAACTGGAACGCGCGCTGTGGCCAGGCGCTGTCTCCTGGGAAGCGCAAGCACCACACACGCATGCGCATACACACACACACACGCGCCCATGCACGCACGCACATACATACATACAGAGACACCACCCCTGACTCATACACACACGCGCGCACACACACAAGTGCACCGAGGCCCCCCCCCTCCCCCTGCACCGAGGCCCCCCCCACCCCCGCCGTCACCGTCGCACACATACATACACACACACACACACACACGAGCATACACACATGTGCACCTACCTTACCTCAGCACGCGGCGCCCAACCTCCTGCTGGCGCGGCCCCGGGGCTCTACACCGCTCACAGGAGCCCCGGGCCGCGAGACGCTACGACTCCGCCTGCCTCCTCTTCCGGTGTGAACGTGGCCCCGCCCCCGTCACAGGCGACCGTGCCTGACTTCCGGGGCGGCCGCGCAAGAAAACTGCAAACAGGTTGGGCTTAAGCAGGGCTTTCACTTATCTGCCCCCACACCAAAAAAAAATTAAAAAATTGCAGCCACAATAATTTATTTTAGACATTTACTAACTATATTAATTCATGGAAAACGTATGGCCTATTGGGAATTTCTCTTTAAAAACTTATCGGGATTTTTTTCTTTAAAACTCTTGAGCATTTTGCGTCACATTAAAATGCGTTAAGGTATTTCTCCAGCACATTTAATGCTTTTGTCCATGTGAAACAAGGGCTTCTGTGTTTTCCCACGTTCTGCACCACGTGTGCCAGTTACTTTAGGGGTGAATTTAAAACGGCGTTGAGCGTGGGAAAGGCATGGCGAATATTCACATAGCCGTGACCCTTTGTGGCGTGTCCAACACAAGCCCAGGAGAGCGGGATGCAGGCTGCATTTTAACGCTGTCCACTTAAGGCACATACAACCAACCTGTTGTGCGAGTGGCCTTTTATGTTTAAAGTTTGGACTAGATCCGCCCCCGGGCCTGCTGTGCTCGACACCCCACCCATAGTGCCTCAGGACCTCTGCACACTTCAATTTATACTTATTTTAGCGTTTTGCAATCATGCTGAAGTCGAACTCATAGCTACAATGGAAGCATTTGGCCCGACGAAAAAGTACGTCTGCTCTGTGCAGTTTGTATGCAACATGCGCAGTTAATTGAGGGGGTGGGTGGGGGGCGAGGGGAACGGTGGATAAGTGATGAGTGCAGAGTGGTGAGTGCAGAGTGGTGAGTGCAGAGTGGTGAGTGCAGAGTGGTGAGTGCAGAGTGGTGAGTGCAGAGTGGTGAGTGCAGAGTGGTGAGTGCAGAGTGGTGAGTGCAGAGTGGTGAGTGCATGAGTGCAGAGTGGTGAGTGCAGAGTGGTGAGTGCAGAGTGGTGAGTGCAGAGTGGTGAGTGCAGAGTGGTGAGTGCAGAGTGGTGAGTGCAGAGTGGTGAGTGCAGAGTGGTGAGTGCAGAGTGGTGAGGGCAGAGTGGTGAGGGCAGAGTGGTGAGGGCAGAGTGGTGAGGGCAGAGTGGTGAGGGCAGAGTGGTGAGGGCAGAGTGGTGAGGGCAGAGTGGTGAGTGCAGAGTGGTGAGGGTGCAGAGTAGTGAGTGTGCAGAGCAAGTGTGCAGAGCATTGTGTGCTGTTGAGTGCAGAGTGCTGTGTATTGGCAATGTTAATGACAATGCCCATTTATTTTTGATTTAAAGAAAAAAAATGTCATGAGCAATGCCAATAGCTCTACCTTTAATGATGCCGAGACCATTGCATTGCAAATGCTTGTTATGTTTACAATTCATTGACACTGTTAACGGACCACATAACCAATTAATTAATTAATTAATTGCAAGTTTATATAGCGCTAGGATCGACTCCCGGAGGAGTATCTCCGCGCTTCGACCGCTGCGAAACCCTTCCTGGCTTCCCTGAGAGATGGTCCCTTAGTGGGTATCTCCAGGGTGAGACCAGGCATCCCCGGCGGTCTGGTGGGGCCGTTAGTGAAGATGAGGCAAGCTAATGCCCAGAGTTGCCGAGTGTGATCGCTGATCAGAGTGGGCACCGAGGCGAGAGAATTATCGAGTCCGCTGACCCTGGTCCAGAAACCTGCCGCGTCGGGAATCGAACCCTGGTCCCGGGCCGTCCTCTGCTCTCGGGTCTGCCGCCTCTAACCAGTGAGCCACACTACTTCACTATGGTCGCCATCTTTAAACATGCAATCAGTCAATTACATAATGCATGGAAACGTTGCAGATCGACATATTACATACTCATTACGACATATTAATCAATAGTGGCATCGTTTTTATAATCGGTACACATTTCATCATAATGTGCAACCTTTGCCAAACTCGCGCAACTATATTGCCCGCAAATACTGCCCACAGATGGGCTGTCGAAAGTGCTCAACATTTGTGTCCTTTACTTCCAACATCATTATCATCATCTAGCCCGTAAATGGGCCTATATCATGTCGAAATCGCTCTCTCCATGCAATCCTGCTCATATATGGGCAAATAATGTCCATATTCAGTGTCCTATCCCTCCATCAACTCCTATTTCTCCATTAAAGTCTCTTCATTCCAATCAATCCAAGATTTTTATCAGTTTCAAAATCCTTCTTCACAGCTACCTAGTCACCCAAATGTACAGCCAATTCCTCATGTGTGTTCAGACCCCCTGGTGTCTTCGTCTGGAGGTCAATTATGTACCTCAATTCCAACCTTCTAAGGGTCATCAGTCTGTCCCCCCCTCCCTAGGGTTTAGTGATACATGATCCAAGCAAACATTTGTTAGCAGGTCCCTGTTTCCATTGTGCAAAGCCTTGAAATGCCGCGCCACTGGATATGTTACATCGCCATTTGTTATGGCCCTGGCATGTTCTAATACTCTAATCTTTGCCTGGTGTATGGTGCTCCCAACATACTTCAACCCACACGGGCACTGTGAACAGTACACCGTGTAGGGAGTAGTACAAGTTAGGAATTTATCACCTTGGGTTTCTCTATTATTGGTACTTTGTAGGTTGCCACTTTCCTACTTCCCACACAGGCTTTTCATTTTTTGCAGGGATGAAAACCTCTAACATCTTTGGCAAATCCTTTCGGTTCCTTTTTCTTGAAGCTACATGTGAGGCTGTCTCTAAGTGACCTGCCTTTACGGAATGTTAGTAGGGGTCTCCTTGGAAGTCCATTCCAATGATAGGGTCCATCTGTAGCAGGCCCCAATGCTTCCTAAATATTTGCCTGAGTCTTGTGGCATCTTTTGAGAAGGTGGTAATCATCCGAAAACCTGCCTTCTCATCTTTCTTTCCACTACCCCCAGTGCGGATTTCTAGTAGTTTCTCCCTTTTCAGATGATCCACTCTGGTCTTAGCCCCCTCTAAGCTCTGTACACTGTACCCCGACTACGGAATCTCCTCACACATTCTCCCGCATCCTTCTGAAAGTCTGCATCACGTGTATTATTCCTCTTTATACGGAGTAATTCTCCATACGGGATGCTGTATATATACATATATATATATATATATGTGACGATATGGCAAGCACAGAAATAAATATCTAAAATTTGCCCTAAACCTGTGTCTTCCTCGTCTTTTCGTCCTCTTGAAGGAGAGCCTCGCAGCATATATATATATATATATGGACACTGCTTTCTTCTCCGAGGATAAGAAACAAGGACCCAGCAGGGGAACAGTCGGAAACCACTTTATTGCAGGGAACACAGCTTGGGCGAATGCATTTCGGCTTCACTTAAGCCTTTGTCAGCGCCAGGAAACTGTGAGAACAGGTAAGTAAGTTCATGGTTCACTGTGGGTGATTTCAAGTGTCCTGTCTGTGCGGCATTGGTTACTGCCAGACCTGCCCCTCAGCGGATGTTTGGATCCACCTGCTGTGCCTAATTGCAGTGCAAGCGGAGTACAATACCCAGAATACTGTGTTGATTCCGGATAGGTCCAATGTTTAAGTGATGGTCTTGCTCCAAACAGGGCCCCACGGAGATGTTGAATGCCGTTCTCTGCCTGTGAAAGGTGCTCCCTCAGGTCCCCAAACTGCAACAACCACCACTGTAGCATCAGAGTCAGGTTAGCAGGGACAAGTGTGCAAATCACCTCGCCCAGCGAGGAGCCGAATGGCGTCTACAATGCTCGCTTCTTCCTTTGTTGGGGTGTGGTGAGATTTCAGCCTAAAACACACACCAGTAGGGCTGAATCCTCTTCAATGTTGCGGGGATCCTTGAACGCGCATCACTGGCATGTATAAATTACCTACTGGCGGTCGCCAGTAGGTAGTTATAGTTAGGACCCGTTTTCCATAGGAAATCCGCAACATTCTGTTCCCAATATCTTTTGCGCTGATTCACGAATCTTCGCGAAATTTTAAAAACTTGTGGGGCGCTCCGGTCCGCTCCTATCCTGAAAGTTTGAGGGTGATTCGTCAAGCGGGGGCATAGAAAAAAGGAATGTCCCAAAACGTGTTTTCCCCATGTTATTTCCCATAGGAAATTTTAGACACGGCTACGGCCCGAACTGCTGAACGGAATTTCACCAAATTATGCAAAAAGATAGCCCTTGGTTCAGAAAGCGCCCTTTCTTTTAAATGGTGTAAATCCGTTCAGAAGTTCCTCAGAAATTCAAAAAATTGTGGTGAAAAAATCATTTTCCCAAAGGAAACTTTAGACACTGTTATAGCAAAAACTGCTGAATGGAATTACTCCAAATTGGACAAACAGGTACTGCTTGGCTCAGAAAGCGACCTTTTTAAAAATGGTGTAAATCCGTTCAGTAGTTTTTGAGAAATTAAGGAATAAAGATATCTATGGCCGCGGAGGATCCGCGCACCCTCCCGAGCACGAGCTTCATGCTAATTGGCTGTGAACACTCCAAACCAGGAAGGTTTGGCAGCCATCTTGTGCCTCCGTAGCACTGAGGCACATGAAATCAGTGAAACAAGTGCACAAAAGCAAAAAGGGGCAGGGTAGAAACACCCTGACCCCCTAGGCCTGCTAAGGGGGTCCCACAAGGACCCCAAGGGCCCCCCCAAATTAATATTTTTTTTAAATCGGCAAAATCTGCGCAGGCTGCACATTGGTATTCAGCCCCTGGGTGGGCCAAATCCTGGGGGCAATATTAGTATTTCGTTGGGGGGCCCAAAGGGGCCCCCAGGACCGCTAGCCCCGGGGGTTATCTAATATATTTGCGGGGTGCTCAAGCCCCCCCAGCCCCGGGGACCGCCACACCAGGGGCTTAAAACAAGCATTTGCAATGCAATAGGTCTCGCATTAGGAAAGTTTGAGCTATTGGTATTGTAAATGACAAATTTTTTATTTATGTGTTGATTTGGAAAAATAGTGAATTGAATAGCTTTGTCATTTACAATGCCAATAGTTTTAACTTTCGCAAATGTGACACCTATAGCATTTGTAATGCAATATGTGTTGAATTTACGTGACTTAGATATATTGATATTACAAATATAAATGGATTTTATTTTTTTAATAATTAATACTTAAGTTATTGTAATTTATAATGGCAATAGCTTTTGTAAATAACTTTTTTGAAGATTATGTTCATTATATTTCATTGTGATGAAAATCCAAGAACAGAAGTGAACTATTAACATATTTTTGTGAGATTTGTAATGAAGCTTGAAACATTGAGAGAACATATTTGAACCAGTTGTTGAATGGTTGCAAAGATTGATGCTGTGGTGGCGCGGAGTGATGTTGTGGTGGCGACAAGTAATGCTGTGGCGTTCAGTGATGCTGTGGTAGCGCATAGTGATGTTGTGGTACCCCTGAGTGATGCTCTGGTGGTGCTGAGTGATGCTGTGGTGATGCGATAGATAGATAGAGTGAGGGCGATAGATAGATAGATAGATAGATAGATAGATAGATAGAGTGAGGGTGATAGAGAGATAGACAAATAGAAGGGTGATAGACAGATGGATAAAGTGTATTTATGTTGCATTGAGTAGAGTGTAAGTATGAGACATGTAATTATATGGCACTGAGTGGTAATATGGGCAGTGTATATTGTATTCAGTAGAGTGTAATTGTGTGCCGTGTAATTATGTGGCACTGAGTGGTATTTGGAGTGTATGTTGCATTGAGTGCAGTGTAATTATGTAGCGTGTAATTATGTGGCACTGAGTGGTAATATGGGGAGTGTGTGTTGCATTCAGTAGAGTGTAATTATGTGGTGTGTAATTGTGGCACTGAGTGGTATTGTGTGGAGTGTGTTTTGCATTCAGTAGAGTGTAATTATGTGGTGTGTAATTATGTGGCACTGAGTGGTATTTGGAATGTATTTTGCATTGATTGCAGTGTAATTATGTGGCACTGAGTGGTATTTGGAGTGTATGTTGCATTGAGTGCAGTGTAATTATGTGGCGTGTAATTATGTGGCACTGAGTGGCATTTGGAGTGTATGTTGCATTGAGTGCAGTGTAATTATGTGGCACTGAGTGGTATTGTGTGGAGTGTGTGTTGCATTCAGGAGAGTGTAATTATGTGGCGTGTAATTATGTGGCACTGAGCGGTATTTGGAGTGTATATTGCATTGAGTGCAGTGTAATTATGTGGCGCGTAACTATGTGGCACTGAGTGTTATTTGGAGTGTATATTGCATTGAGTGCAGTGTAATTATGTAGCATATAATTATGTGGCACTGAGTGGTATTGTGTGGAGTGTATTTTGTGTATGAGTGTATGTTGTATTCAGTAGAGTGTAATTATGAGGCGTGTATTATGTGGCACTGAGTGGTATTTGGAGTGTATGTTGCATTCAGTGCAGTGTAATTATGTGGCGTGTAATTATGTGGCACTGAGTGGTATTTGGAGTGCATGAATTTGAATTGTATTTGAATTTGAATATGAGCGCAGTGTAATTATGTAGCATATAATTATGTGGCACTGAGTGGTATTGTGAGGAGTGTATGTTGTATTCAGTAGAGTGTAATTATGTGGTGTGTAATTATGTGGCACTGAGTGGTATTTGGAGTGTATGTTGCATTGTGTAGAGTGTAATTATGTTGCATATAACTATGTGGCACTGAGAGGTATTTGGATTGTATGTTGCATTGAGTGCTGTGTAATTATGTAGCATATAATTATGTGGCACTGAGTGGTATTGTGTGGAGTGCGTGTTGCATTTAGTAGAGTGTAATTATGTGGTGTTAAATTATGTGGCTCGGAGTGGAATTTGGAGTGTATGTTGCATTGAGTGCAGTGTAATTATGTAGCATATAATTATGTGGCACTGAGTGGTATTGTGTGGAGTGTCTGTTGCATTCAGTAGACTGTAAATATGTGGCGTGTAATTATGTTGCACTGAGTGGTATTTGGAGTGTATGTTGCATTAAGTGCAGTGTAAATATGTGGTGGGTAATTATGTGGCACTGAGTGGTGTTTGGAATGTACGTTGCATTGAGTGCAGAGTAATTATGTGGAGTTTAATTATGTGGCACTGAGTGGTATTTGGAGTGTATGTTGCATTGAGTGCAGTGTAATTTTTGGCGTGTAATTATGTGGCACTGAGTGGTATTTGGAGTGTATATTGCATTGAGTGCAATGTAAATATGTAGCATATAATTATGTGGCACTGAGTGGTATTGTGTGGAGTGTATGTTGTATTCAGTAGAGTGTAATTATGAGGCGTGTAATTATGTGGTACTGAGTGGTATTTGGAGTGTATGTTGCATTGAGTGCAGTGTAATTATGTGGCGCGTAACTATGTGGCACTGAGTGTTATTTGGAGTGTATATTGCATTGCATGCAGTGTAATTATGTAGCATATAATTATGTGGCAGTGAGTGGTATTGTGTGGAGTGTATGTTGTATTCAGTAGAGTGTAATTATGAGGCGTGTAATTATGTGGTACTGAGTGGTATTTGGAGTGTATGTTGCATTGAGTGCAGTGTAATTATGTGGCGTGTAACTATGTGGCACTGAGTGTTATTTGGAGTGTATATTGCATTGAGTGCAGTGTAACTATGTGGCGTGTAATTATGTGGCACTGAGTGGTATTTGGAGTGTATGTTGCGTTGAGCGCAGTGTAATTATTTGGAGTTT